>NW_026733258.1:0-297134 GCF_028476545.2 Physella acuta
AAACTCCACTTAGTTACCCCCCCCCCCACGTTTAAAATCGTTTCAAACTAAATTATCTGCCCCTAATAGTCGTCACTAAACCCGGCTCTGTTTGTAAACATTTAGAGTGAACCACAGCTCACCAGACCATGTAGGGGTGTGGGTGGTAGGGAGCGCGCTTACAGCTTGTTTTCTAGCGTCTCCCAGAAGAGAATTTTATATATATATATATATATATATATATATATATATATATATATATATATATATATATATATATATATATATATATATATAGATACTTTAACAAGCGTCCGCACCACCCGGAATTTATTAAATTCGTGCCCTTCCCCTTCCACCCCACTTAGTCAAATGGCTGAAAGAAAGACCGATGCCAAGCTACGACGTAGTCCCCTGCTAGAATGATTCCTCCTTTAACTTGGTGAACTGGCCCGTGGAACGATTCTCTGGTGCATCTAGTGTGTTATCCCTGGTTAACACCACATCGCTGATGTAGATTATTTCCCTTGTATGTTTTGACATTGGTGTGTGGTACATTACTTCCCTTGACATGGCGCGATTTCAACCATAAGCGGGCTAATCCAATATAATTTGTCGAGAGTTATCGTTACTGATGCAGTTGAAAACGCAGCGCAGTAAGCAACATTGTCTATTTCTAGCTGGTTATGAAAAGCCTTCTGGAAGTTGGTCGTCGTCAATTAAAAAAATATGGAATCGATTTCCACCTCCTCACCGTCTGTGAAATGGAAATGACTAAGCTGGTTATGGGCATACCCAGGGTCTATTTCAGACATTTTTCTCCGTTGTTTTTTAGGTTTAGGGATGGAGGGGGGGGGGAGGGGGGGGGAGGGGGGGGGGAAGTGGAGGTGGGGCGGCACTTAACAACTCTGGTATGGGGTGAACACTAGTTAAAGTATACATTTTCTATTTCGTCCGGGGTGGATTGGCGCCCCCCCCCCCTTCCGGAAGAGATACCCGGAAAAAAACAAGAGACAGCCCTATTTAAAAAAAAAAATAATTAGTCCCCATTCCATAGAAGAACCCTTTAAAGTCAATCGTAACCTTATGAGGAATTCGATAATTCAATTAAAGCTGCTGAAGGGGTGTTTTAAAAGCTAACATAACTGATAATCCAAATCCCACAGTCTTAACCTCTCCAACAGTATTTTTCTACGGACGCCCATGTCTGACTAGTGATCCAGATGTAGAGATAGTGTAGCGGTTGTCTGACCACTTGTGTCCACTCAAAGTCGCCAGGCTCCGTCCTGCACGTCCACTGCACGCATGCACGTCAGTCGCTCACGTCCGCTTGCAGCCAGCGGCCATGTCTGCGGCTGTCGTCTGTTTGTTCGTCTGTCTGTGTGTCGTCGTGATTCCAGGAGGATGTAACCGGCGGCAGGTAACGGCACCATGTGACGTCATGTCAGCACAAAGTAGCGTCCGATTACACGGTGTAATTGTATGTAATTGTATGGCATAGGCGTGTTGTCGAACGTGTCATTACATCGTCTCCCCTACACTAAAATACATGCCTGCTTTATAATTTATCCCATAGATTTTATAATTTTAAACTGCTAGAAAAGCTAATTTATAAACAGAACTGTGATAACAGTTTCTCCCTGAACTTTGATATCAACAAACCATCTGCGCTTATAACCGGAAATCGTACGTATTTTTAATGTTTTAAAATATAGTAGAAGCTACATAAGTTGAAAACTGTGATTAGATTTTCCCGTTCGGTTAAGCGGTAGATTTATAATCCGGACGTCACAGCATACGTTGGCTGCATTTTACGTAATAGGAATAATTATTATGTAGGTAATCTCCATGCGCCTGCTTTTGTTAGTGTGTCTGTTACTGATTGGGTCGATGTCTTAAATGTCAACATGCGCTTTCGTAAAGGAGCGGACTGACTAGAGGGGCTGATAATTACTGAGTGGAGAGAACAGGGTGGTGGGGGGGCTGTGAGGAGGTGGAGGGTGGTAGAGGGATAGGAAAGAGGTCGATTACTGATGGGTCCTCTTTGTCGCATCAACGTGGGCAGTGGCGTAGCCAGGATCGTCTCAAGGGGGAGGTTCCAATTTTTACCCGGGGACAAACTTTCGATTTGCCCCCCCCCCCCGTCAAACTTTCGGTTTTCAACCCCCTCTCAAACTTTCGATTTGCACCCCCTCATACTTTATATATATATACCGAGGGGTCTATGGGGGGGTGGTGGTGGTGGTGGTTTATGCCCCCCCAACCCCCCCTGCCTACGCCACTGAACGTGGGCTACTTAGATTTGCTTCTTAAAATCAATTTAGAATCTTGATTAAAAATAATTAAAAACAAAACCCCAAAAAAAAAACCAAAAAAAAAAAACCAAACAAACAGAAACAAACATGTACACAGGCACTATATTAAAATCCCAAGTAAAAAAACAAACAAAAACAATACTACTACATATACCACTGTAACTCCTATCATATTCTAATCATTTGAAATGTAACTGAACACATACACTTATAAAAAATGTACACACAACTTGGCAAACGTCCACACTTACACAAGCTCGAGGCTAACTAAACCAACGCGGCCCTGGCCAACTGTACCGTGAGGTCAGCATGTGTAACATCAACAAACAACCGTGGTCGTCTCACCCTCGCGATGTTCGTGTGTTGACAAGAAGATATTTCCCTCTAGCGGTCTCATGTCACATGTCCACCCCTTCACCCCCACTCTTGTTTGTCACGTGATCAACACGGAGCTAAAGATGACTAATTATAGACAGTTTAGCGTGTGTTTATGTGGATCCTTTAATTAATGTCACAGGTTTCAATTTTTGGGGGGGGGGGGGGGGGGGTTGAAAGTGGGGGTTGACTGTAAGTACGGAGCGAAGGTCAAGTAGGGTCAGGAGAACGTCGTAATAATAATTAAGTAATTACATGACCTTTATTATTTAGTGATATAACATTAATAATAATTAAGTAATTAATTACATAACCTTTATCATTTAGTGATATAGCATTAATGATATTTAAGTAATTACATAAGCTTGATTATTTAGTAACATAACATTAATATCGTCAACCTCCATGCCTTGATTGATGGGAGTGTCTTCCCTTGCGGCATAAATCCCGTGGGTCAAAACAGTGGGGTCAGGGTGTAAAGGAAAGGTAATATAGCACGTGGAGTCACATAACCATACGTCAGAGTGTAATGGTATCTTTAACATACAGTTATAATAACAGTGTTTACCCTAAATTAATAAAATAACGTAGGACGTTACTAAGTCAACTAGTTTTACCTGACTCAAGTCGAGGGTGGGGGGTTGGGATGGAAGGAGGTCTGAGTGCTAGGTACACACTCCCATCTTTTAACAAAGTGAAAGTAACAGCTCAACTCTACTTCATCTGCACAATGGACCGTCCTGTCTCAACGAGCGATGTAGAAATTAGGCTTGGCATAATTAATTTAAAATTACCACGAAAATTTGCGGTAGAACCACAGTAATGATTTATGGTACCTTAAAGTTACAAATACTTACTTGGTTTCAGTCTGTTTTAAAGCTGGACAAAAACTAATGGATGCGGGTGGGGGTGGAGCGGGGGGGGGGGGGGGGGGGGGGTAAATATGGTATTGTGATCCTGACTCTAAATCGTTATCCCACTTTTCACTTATAAGTGGCAAGTATTACCATTGCAACAAACTGGCAAGTCTACATTGTTAAACCTTTGTAACTTAGAGTGGCAAGTCTACATTGTATTACCATTGTAACAAACTGGCAAGTGTACATTGTATTACCATTGTAACAAACTGGCAAGTGTACATTGTATTACCATTGTAACAAACTGACAAGTCTACATTGTATTACCGTTGTGACAAACTGGCAAGTCTACATTGTATTACCATTGTAAAAAACTGGCAAGTCTACATTGTCAAACCTTTGTAACTTTATGTGGCAAGTCTGAATCATTTTGTCATTGTAAATTATAATTGGCCAGTTACCTAAAAATTAAAAGCTAAATTTATTTGTCCAAACAGAACGGCAAAACAACGGGCCTGACAAAATCAAACAGAAGAATAGATAGGCTGGTATTGGAGGTAACGTTATATTTTAAATTTTGTTCAACCATCACACGGTTAAACCAAGTTTAACAGAGAGTTTAACATTGGGTAAATGACCAGTATAACGACATATACCGTAAGTAGCTCGACTGCTAACCTGAATGTCTCGAGTTCGTATCTTAGTCCAGAGAGTATGCAAGTTGTCCCTGAGTCTACCCAGCTCTGATGGGTACCTGACTCAGGGAAAGTTAAGGCGGTTGCCGTTCGTGTACAATCAACTCTACCGTAGTAGAGTTTTTCTAGTCATGCGGGGTTATGTAGAAAAAATACCCGTCTCGGCCACCTTTATTTCTGACCAATCTATGATAGTTACTTCAATAACGCTGAGTGAATTTAGAAAAGCTCCATCATCTCCACTTTGGTCAAACAAAAATACACGGTGTTTCTTTCAGGCATCTCTCATGCAATCCGAGCAAGCCTACCACCCCCCTCTTGGCGATATGAAAAAAAATACGAGTGTCCCCTCCCACATGTAGTTTACAATCCCTCCCATCTCCCCATCCTCGGAGAAAAATGTCAAAAAGAAACCCTGAAAGCATTTAGGCCTACCAGTATTGAAACATTCTACAATGATACATTATTTCGTTAAACAGTGCTACATTTAGGGTGAACTAATATCATATATACATTTCTAGGATAAACAATGTTAAACCGCATAAGATGACAGGGTTTAACGTAATTAATCACTACACGTTATTTAGTTAAACCAAGTTAAACATTATGAAGAACGAAAATAACAACAAAAAATGAGATGAAACAAGTATCGCGTTTAAATTAATGTGCCAGACATATTATATCTAGATCTAGGTCTAGTTTAAAAATAGTTGTCTATAAAAACGGGAATTACGCAGTGTCATGTAACACGTGACCAGCTGACGTAATGACGTCATTATATGTTGTAGTGTATGCAAACTTATTGCAGTCGTAAAAAAATAAAATTCTCATCCTATTATTTATACCGGCTACTGCGTTGGTTTAAAACAGAGTTTCTTCCACAGTTTCTTACAACCACCCCCCCGGAGAAAAAAGTCTGTAAAATACACTGCTTTAAATATACATATAGTTTTAATATGGCTTGACTCCTAACACGAGAGTCTCGAGTTCAGATCCTGATCCGGACTTGAGTATGCAGGACGTCCCTGAGTCCACCCAGCTCTGATGGGTACCTGACTCAGGTTAGGGAAAGTAAACGCGGCTGGGGCATAGTGCTGACCACACCATTCCTTCATATGCCGAGGTTGTGAAACATACACGTTACGTCATCTACCATTACTTAAACGTCCAGCTGTGTTATTAAATATAAATCTTCTGCTGTAGGGTAATCACGTGACCTCCAAAAGGCCGAGTCAGCGGAAACACAAGCCAGGGTCAGGTAAAGGCTTTCCACGTTTGATCACCTGTGTCTGATGTTTGATTGGCTCTACCTTGATCACGTGATATTTGATTGGCTCTAATCGGTCTGTCCATGTGGAAAGTCAGATTGTGAGGCCATGCTCTGTGTTTAGTCAGCGGGCTAAGGGAAAAACCCTTCTGACCACTTCATTATCATAATAAATGACGTCACACGCTAAGAAAAGGGGGGGGGGGGTGGCACTGATTTTCATTTAGATATGATACGTGGGTAGAGGGGGGGAGATTAGATACATGGCGGGGGGATGGGGGTGGATGTAAAAACTGTAAAGTAGACAATATTGAGTGTAATGTTTCACATAGAAATAAACTTGATGCATTTCTTTACATTTTGGATTTCATAAACGGGAGAGGGGGCGGGCAAGTAAAGTAGGGGGGGGGGGGAGCGGATGGACTATTAAGGTAGTTTGACTTTATTTAGTCATTTAGAAACAACAGTTACGCGCTGAATCTAAGCCAAGGGTTAAAGCTAGCATACATTTCAGTGTGAATCAATAATATAGAGCACAAAGGTTACAAACCATTATACAGGCACCAGGAATTTACAGCACTAGTATTTATGTTGTTGCTTGGGTGGTTTTCACATAAAGACAACTAGTTGATTTGCACGGGGACATTATTGTCTAGACCAGGGGTCTCCAAACTTTTCAGTCCGAGGGCCGCATTAACCATCGAATTTCAGTTCGGGGGCCAGTTTCTTCCAGGCATATCTTTGATTTTTTTCTGCGCAAAGTTCTTCAGCCATTACAAACGATTTTTCCTTGGACAAAAGGATCTCCGCGGGCCAGATGATAGAACTTGGCGGGCCGCTTCCGGCCCGCGGGCCGCAGTTTGGAGACCCCTGGTCTAGACTTTTAGAAATACAAATATTTGCAAGGGTAACGATTGTAGATATATCGATCTTAACAATTTAATTGTCTCTTTATAAATTACTACCTCTGTGCTTGTTTATACATAACAACTAAAAACTAAAACTAAATTTTGTTTTTAATGTTATAAAAAGCTAGCCTGGTAATAATGTTAGGTTTTATTCTTCACTTTTATTATTGCTAGTTTTTTTTTTTTACTTTTACTCTTTAACAATTTTTTAATGTAAAACATGCAACATATGTTTAATTAATCCTTAATTTATACAACTAATTAAAAACTTTTTTTTTTTAAAAACAAAATAGATAGTACAAAAGTACGTCATGCTGTTCGTGGAAAATCTAAAAAGGTTGTACATCCATTTAATTACAATCACATTTTTTGTATGTCTGGTTAACCTTTGCATTCAGTTCAATGTTGACCATGTCCATCTATTCAATCCGATGTTGACCATGTCCATCTATTCAATCCGATGTTGACCATGTCTATCTATTCAATCAAATGTTGACCATGTCCTTCCATTCAGTCAAATGTTGACCATGTCTATCTATTCAGTCAAATGTTGACCATGTCCATCTATTCAGTCCAATGTTGACATTGTTGTCTTAATTTTTCTCTCAGAATAAGAACAAGGCAAACGTGAAAACAACCGCAAGTGAAGTGGCTGATTATAATTTTCGTGCATCAATACGGTATGTTTCCAATGGCTTACAATACTGTCTTACATTGATTTTAGAGTTTGTTAATTTTTATGTCAGTGGTTCCTATATTATTTCAGATTCAAAATTCAATAAACATTGCCTAAAATAAACTCAACAATTAGGTATTGCAATCTACAACGGCTACTGATGTATTTGTTTTTCAATTTGATAATGCTAAAAATACATACCGAACTATTTTGTTTAGAACTTAATCTCTATATAATTTTTACAATAGCAAATAATAACTTTAAGTTGTATTTATATGTAAGCGGTCAACCTCAGATGCAGAAATTTGAAAGGAATGTAAAGTTAAGCAACGAATTATCTCCCATTTGCAAATCCAAATAACACAATTTTATTCAAGGGGAATAACTCTCAAGAATAGCTAAATTAACCAAGTGTAACTAAGACATGTTTGAAAAACACAATAAAACGCTCTAAATTTTATTATGTAATAATAATAACAAATCTTTTATATTAGCTATGTAATCTTGTGAAAACAATATATTTTACCTATTGAATACTTAACTGTAGGTTTTGTTTGAAAGTCTAAAAACGTTAGCTTTATTATAACATACTTCTATTCAATTTTGATGACATACACTTTGATTGCTTCTATGATGATACATTGTAAATAAAATTTTGGATCCCCTAAGTAAAGGGACGTATTTCAAAAATCAAACACGGGTAACTATTTTAGACATTGCTAGAATCATTGATTAAACATAAAAAAAATTCATAAAAAACGTTTTAATAACAAGCTTTTATGTAATGATGCACTAAAAAGTAGAAAATAAATTATAGACTACTATTTAAATAACTATAAAGAAAAGCGTGGGTGTCTTCCTTAACATTAGTAAAGGTATCCAATAGATACTAAAGTGACCCACGCTTTTCTTTATAGTTATTTAAATAGTAGTCTATAATTTATTTTCTACTTTTTAGTGCATCATTACATAAAAGCTTGTTATTAAAACGTTTTTTATGAATTTTTTTTTCAGTACTTTACATGTTTTATCTACAATAGAGTTACATGACTAAAAACCATTGCGCGCCTACTGAATATCACGTTCAGTAGGCGCGCAATGGTTTTTGAACGCAGCCATTACGTGGTCGTGATGGCGCAGCTATTGATGACGCGTGTGGTGTGGTTGGCTAGACATGCCTACTAATTCGGTCCAAATTTTAATTAATTCATAAAAAATCAATTAGGCATCCAATTAAGTCAAATTTAGTTTCAGATTGCATTGTCTTCATGTCTTGACCCACGTGCCAACTGTGAATCGTGTCGGTCAAGTAGAACTGTCCGAATTTTCACTCCTGCGTTTCCGTCTAGACTGACGACTGACGACTGACGACTGACGACAGAGGAAGTGAGTTAAATAAAAGCTTGTAAAAATCATAATTTGACAAAACAAAGTTTACGGTTAGTTATAAATTCCATCCTATTTAATATTATATATTAATACTTTAAGAGTGTTAATACAGATTCCTAAAACACTAAAGTATATTTTGCAACTAAAGAACGCCTGCCTTTCCTTGTAGTGTGTTCGGTACTGAATTGAAATAATCTAACTTACGATAAACTAGACTACTTGATATACTCTACTACATTCATAACACATATCAAACTTCGATACCCAAAGATAACTAGACTCGATGCTCCAGAACTACGACACCAACTTGTTTAACTGCACTAAGCTCTACAAACGGTACTCCCAATCAACAACGATTTCACTGGACCTACTACTACACTTTACAATATAATACGATACCTTAATACCAAACAAATCAAAGCTCCCGAACTTCAGAACTACGATACTTAATCACCTGCATTCTCACTTCTCTATTATCAATCAAATTCCATTAGACCTTCAACTACAAAACAGCCGAATAAAAATTATGACACTTTAACACTTCGATACTTTATACCTATGAAACCATATCAGCAACAGCCTTCCACCGTTACTCCCAAATCTAAACGATTCATCAAAACTTACCAAACAAGTGACAATACTTTGAACACCCCGTCATTACAAAACTCTTTACACCAGGACAGATTTCTAATTCAAAGTCAGAGAAAACGAGACTTACAAGCCCTATTAAAACTAGATAACCGTTTGAAATGTTCGAAATTTAAATTACGAACTTATTTAATCGTTTTCTACATCAATTTTATGGCACCAAATTAAAAAGGCAAAGTGATTGTTAAAAAGCGCCCCGACCTTTCCAAATTAGGGAGTTGGGGTTGCATTTTCACCATCGCGAATAAATATAGGCCTATATAGACCTAATTTTGGGGTGGGGGTGCAAAATTGATAGTTCGTTCTGGGTGCTGAAATGGATCGCTACTCCTTTAAAAAAGTTATTAATTATTATTTACTTTTTGATAATAGCGATTAAATATTTTGCGCCCCCCTAAGGATGGCGCCCTAGGCGACCGCCTAGTTCGCCTTATAGGTAGCCCTGTTGGTACCAATGTTTTCGTCATTGGGGAGATAAATATCCGGGCTGTCATTTCACGGTTTATGATTTGACAAGATCCTTGACCTTTGTTTTTTACAGACATTTTTACAAGGACATAAACCATTGTGTACGATTTCCCAACGTTGATGTAATCCTGTTCATAAGTGAAGGATTTTGAGGAGCCTACATTTTTCTTTCGCTTTATATTTCGCTATACTAAACATAAATATTTCATCGTAGTATTCTCATGGTATACTAACTCTTATATTCGTTATCATAATGTCATGACATATTTTGTATGGAAAGCATGACATTACCTCCTCTGGTAATACACCCCCCCCCCCAAGATCAGTAACCCCCCTCTCCACTTTCAAATAGTCCTTGTATACTTACCCCCCCCCCCCCCCACTTCCAAACAAAACACTGGGACATTGCCTTCTGTCAGTCTCTCCCCCCCCCCCTCTCCGATAATTTTAGGGATAAGAGATACGACAGGGATAGGTTAAGGATAGGGAGGGTTAGGTAGAGGAATGGGGGTTAAGGATAGGTTTCGGGAAAGGAATAGGGCTAGGATTAAGATAAGGTTTAGAATAGGGCTGCTAAGTAGGTCACCAACCAGTTCTACGGCTCAATAAAACGTGCATGAGCTATAGGACTGTGTATTGACCTACTTACCAGCCCTATAGTGAGGGTTAGGGATAGATGGAGCTTGATACGGAGAATGATAGGGCTAATGATAGGTATATCATATGTATAGTATATGTTCTAATGGGGCTGGGGGTGGGCTTGGTATGGAGAATGATAGGGCTAGTGATAGGTATATTTATAGTAAGTGTTCTAAAGGGGCTGGGGTCGGGTGGGCTTGATATGGAGATGGACAGGGCTTGTGGTAGGTATAAGTAATGTATTCTATTAGGGGGTTGGAATCACCAGCAGGTGATGTAATTGACGGGAGGGAGGGGGAGTAATGTCTTGGACCCACCCAATCCACATATTTTATACTCTACCCAGGCTCCGCAGCAGTAAAGAGTCCCTGAGCTCTGGTCTGGTGGAGGTCTACAGAGCCGGCAGGTGGGGCTACGTCTGTGACGACAACTGGGACCTCCAGGACGGCAACGTGGCATGTCGACAGCTGGGCTTTATCAAGTAAGGGAAGTCACTGGAAGAACAGCCAGGAGACGGGCTTGAGATCTGTTATCCTAAACTTATGTCCAGCTGCTGGCTTAGATAACGTTATCTTTATCTCTCTATCCAGCGATATTTAAGTATTCAGTTTTTTATATATCAAGTGTAACGAAATCCTAAAATCTAACTTTATTTTAGTGGGTTTTTTTTAGATTTTAATATGAGTTTTAAAAGTCAACTAGAATATGTAGTGGATAGACAATTTACCTTTTCTAGATGTTAAAACTATGAAAACTGTTAACGTTCTTACGCTTCTCGTGCTTTCGTGGTATATTCTAGCCTTATGAATAAAAATGGTTCGGTAAATAAACAAAAGGTCATCAAAATAAAAAGTCCACGCTGATCCATCAGGCAGATAAAGTACAGCTCGTCTGTTTTTGTGACCTTAGCATATGAAGCGATTGTGTAGTCAGCACTATACCAAGCCAAATTTTCTTCCTCTAACATGAGCCAGGTACCCATCAGAGCTGGGTGGACTCAGGGACGTCCTTCAGACTTGAGCTGCGTATTCTACAAATCCGACCACGCCGTCCCAATCAAATAAAAGTTGAAAAGTAGATTTTAAAACTAGAAGCTGTTAAAAAGTATTAAAAAATATTGTTTTAAATATTTTTTTTATTCAGCGGAGCAGAGTTCGCTGGGGGAGAAGAACAACCGCGTAAGAAGAAACGGAAGCCTTTAGAGTTTGTGCTAGACAACGTTCAGTGCTCCGGCCAGGAGAGGACGCTACAAGCGTGTAATCACCAGGCAACACGCTCGTGCTCTTCCAATACCCCGGCGGCTGTTGCGTGTATACTAAATACCGGTAGGCCAACACTAACAACAGCGACACATAAGATCGTAGTTTTGGTAATCAAGTTGATCATGTCAACAACAAATAAAAAAAATAAATGCTGTAACATCCTATATAAAAAAACAACAACAACAAAACAATACAACATAGATATTACTTCTAATTCTATTTTTATCCTGGAGAGAAACCTAACTAAACCATAGCATGATAACAAACATAATTAACCCTAGACCGATCAGCGAACTGGAGCACCATGACATAGCAGAACTCAGAACCTAACCCGTTCCATCGAATATTTACGGCACATGCGTTCCTATATCACATGCATTTGTTTACCATCAACTACACAAACGCCTAACATAGCTACATGACTTATGATCACGTACACACACAGCTTAAAAAAACCCCACAAGTGCACAATAGTCTATTCCCTACATGCGGATATTCATGCGCCTCTACATCCGCATCGAAATCTAACACCGCGTTTACAATTTGCGGCATGTATGCTATACATGTCTAGAAAAAACAATAACATACATGTTCGCTGGAAAAATGTTTTCATAGAACATCAACTTGTTGTGATTTTTTTCCTTTTAGCCATGTAAGCCTATAGCAGGCCTATACATGTCGCAATAATAAACTATAGCCTAGGACTTGAATTTTCAGCGACGTACGACAATTAAACATTGAACATTCATTTTAAAATTATTTTTTAAATTCTTCATTGGACCAAAAACCAAGCTGCCTCAAAGAGTAAAACACGACCACGACGAAGTCGAGGAATAAAACTCTAACGCTTCTATCTATTGACACAATGTTGTAGTATACATTTACAATTTTAGTGAAGATTCCTCTTTGGGTCTATTGGGCAGATGATGTAGAGTTCATATGTCTCTTGACCTCGGCATATGTAGGGATAATAGGCTCAGCGCTATATGCCCAGCCTCCTTTACTTTCCCTAACGCGAATTAGGTACCCATCAGAGCTGAGTGAACTCAGGAGTCCAGCGGTCTATCACTAGCCCACGCTGTCACATCGTAACATAAATATATAATCCGAGCCGACCCGCGGCGTATCATACGCCGCTATTTAGTTGTTTTATTTTCTACTTTTCAGCAATTTATAATTTGTGAATTCGACAGTACCAATGCTGCCACTGAAAATATCTGCTTTAAAACACTATCAGTAGGTCGTTAAGGACGATCCTACCCCCACCGTCCTTTCCCCCAACCCCTACCCTACACCCCCCGTGAAAGCAGCCTCCTCTTAGTTACCTCCCCTAAGTTTAAAATTGTTTCAAACTAAATTATCTGCCCCTAATAGCCATCACTAAACCCGGCTCCACGAGTGTAAATATTTAGCGTGAACCACAGCTCACCAGACCATGTAGGGGTGGGGGCGGTAGGGAGCGCGCTTACAGCTTGTTTTCTAGCGTCTCGCAGAAGAGAATTATATATATAGATACATTTTTTCTTGACCAAGATCAAATCTTTAAAACATACATAAAGACTGATCATTTGAAACACATAAAGACCAATATTTAAAACACAAAGACCAAATCTTTCAAACAAACCAAGACCAATTAGCCCAAACTCCCACAAAGACCACAATTTGACCCCGTGTTAAATGCAGGTTGTCCCAACGGCTGGCTGGCCTACCGTGACAAATGCTTCAAGCTACTCCAACCAAGCGCGGGAACTCAGGGAATCAGAGAAGCGGAAGTGACGTGTAGCAAACACAACGCCACCTTGGCCAGCATCCAATCGGCTGAGGAGAATCACTTTGTGTCAGCCATCATCAAGAACCTTAATCCAGGTAAATCCGGTCCAATCATTTCAGATCCTTCCAGGCGCCAATACAGGAAAATTGTTTTATTTTTGGTTTAAATTAAACTCATTAAAAATAGACTAGACGAGTCTAGTTTTATGAAATGCCTTTATTTTGTATCAAGGCGTCTGTTTACTAATTATAATTAAAAATGTTTTTCTTTTGTTTTAAAATTTGTAAAAATAAACAACAACAACGACGACAACAACAACAACAACAATTATCTCTCAAACGATGCTTTGTGTGGACGTGTGTTATGTTCTTATCACAGATCAGCATCAGTGGTACACATCAGGGCGCAGGATCAAATCCAAGTGGAGCTGGGTCCAGACTGCTTCTCTAGAGGGCGAAAGGAAATACACCAGGCAGCCCCTCAACGTGTCCTTGTGGTTTCCAGGTATTCACACACACACACACACATACATACACACACAAATTCACACACAGATACAAACACAGATACATACACACACGCACAAACACACACGCACAAACACACACGCATACACATACACACACATACACACACACACACACGCACACAAACACACGCACACAGGCACACAGGCACACACGCACACACATTTAAGCATACTCCCCCACGCACATATATATGTATAACTATATTTATATGCATATATATATATATATATATATATATATATATATATATATATATATATAAATATGTATATATATATATATATATATATATATATATATATATATATATATATATATATATATATATATATATATATATATATATATATATATATAAAGTTATGAAAAAAATTGAAAAACGAGACAATCTCGAATTCAGTTAAATGTTTTTTTTTACGTATAAACTGCATATATAAAATGCAAATCACCTAAAGCTAGAACTAGGGGTGAGAGAAATGAAAAAGGGTGTGGTAGGTCCTTACTTTTGATACTGCTGAGCCCTATCCTATTCCGCCCCCAACCCCCCCCCCCCCCCCAAACAAAACTAACAAAACAAACAAACAACAACAAAAATCCCATCAACAAACAAACAACAAACACATAAAAACACATTGATGTTACAGTAATGATTCTTCCTCAACCTTCCCTGATTCTCTCTCTGACCAGGCTGGACTGGGGTGGGGCCCAAGAACGCCGAACCCACAGAGCGGGGCCCGCTGGACTGCCTGACCCTGTCTGACCAGTACCCCGGCCCAGACAACTTGACCCAGACTGTGGACTATTTCTTCTGGAAGGCTGTGACGTGTCACACGTCTGCTGGCGTAGTCTGTCAGACCAACACTAGAGCGAGTACAGGTGGAGTAGATTTGTGCATTCATGTTTGAATAACTGGGACGGAGTGGCCGAGCGGTTGAGACTGCTACCCCGAAAGTTTCGAGTTCAAATCCGGGTTCAAGTTAGTAGACCGTCCCTGAGTCCACCCTGCTCTAATGGGTACCTAACTCACGTTAGGGAAAGTAAAGGCGGCTGGGCATAGTGCTGGGCACACTATCCCTTCACCCCATAGACCGTCAGGTTTGGAAGGGGAGGTTTACTCTTACTTTAGCCGCGTGAAGGTGGGACGGTGTGGTCGAATAGTAGAGCATTCGGCTGCTAGCCCTAAGGTCTCGAGTTCGAATTTCGGTCAGGACCCTGTCCTGCAGGACTTCCCTGAGTCCACACAGCTCTAATGCGTACCTGACTACTTTTGGAGAAGTAAATGCGGCCAGGATTAGGGCTGACTACATCACCCCTTCATTTGCCGAGGTCAAGAAACATGAACTCATCTGACCTATGGATCGTTAAGTGTGAAAGGACAACTTGACTTAGAGCCGCGTGATGCAGTCACAAGTTAACATGAACGATAATCACAACAAGGGTTAAATAGGCGGATACGCCGTGTTTAATACAGTGGTTCTTAAACTTTTTAAGGGTAATGAACCCCACTAGCTTTATAAGAATGTAGAAACAGGCTAAACTCTATTTTCTATTCTTTTGACATCAGTCTCTGGTTTCAAGAGACGGCGTGGTTGGGGGATAGAGCGCACGACTGCTAAACGAAGTGTCGAGTTCGGCTCGTGGACATGAGTCTGTAGGACGTCGCTGAGCCCGTTCAGCTCTAATGGGTACCGGCTTCACGTTAGGGAAAGTAAGATCAGCTGGGTATACTGCTGACCCTACCATCCATTTATATGTAGAGGTCACAGAATCAGGCAAACTCTACTTCATCTACTCCATGGACCGCCAGGTTCGATAGGTTAACCCCCCCCCCCCTCTCACTCGACGTTATTATTTCTAACAGACTGCTATACCGATGATGGCAGCTCTTATAGGGGCGTGGCTAGGGTGACAGAAACCGGAAGTTGGTGCCTCAACTGGGCGGGGTCTCCGCAAGTAAATGATAGGACACACCCAGGGAAGGTTAGTTGTTTTTAAAAAAAAAACTAGTTAGTTACGTTAGGTTTTGGTTGTAACTGCGGTAATCAACAATACTTATTCACCATTGTTCAAAGGGTTAGTTGGGGTTGAGTCGGTAAAGCTCATGGTTGCTAAACCAAAAAGTTTTGAACCCACGGGCAGAAGAGGCTCGACAGCAACTGTTCTAGCAGAGACAACTCCAAAATTAAATAACTTCTGTCTTGTAGTTTTTCTTGGTTGAACAAACGCTATGGGAAGCAAAGCCAAAGAGAAAAGTTGAGCTGAAATCGGAGTCAACGACCTTTTAGGTGTATAACCAGCCAGTGGCGTAGCCAGGATCGTCTCAAGGGGGGGGGGGTTCCAATTTTTACCCGGGGACAAACTTTCGATTTGCACCCCCCCCTCAAACTTTCGATTTGCACCCCCCCCCTCAAACTTTCGATTTGCACCCCCCCTCAAACTTTCGATTTGCACCCCCCCCCCCCCCCTCAAACTTTCGATTTGCACCCCCCCCCCTCAAGCTTTCGATTTGCACCCACCCTCAAACTTTCGATTTGCACCCCCCCCTCATACTTTTTATATATACCGAGGGGTCTATGGGGGGGGTTATGACCCCCCCTAACCCCCCCCTGCCTACGCCACTGTAACCAGCTGACACGTACTATTCAGTTGTGGTGGAGGGAATACCTCATAAAAGTCTTATGCTTTTGCGTCATAAGCAGTCTCTTCCAGGCATCTCTTGGGGGGGGGGGGGAAGAGGGCCAAGCCCCCCTTGAAAAATTTCCACCGCCCCCCCCCCTCCCCCGAACGAAATGAAATTTATATAATTTATATAGAAAATATATACTTTTAACAGTGTCCGCCGCCCGAAGAAAGTTTACCGCCCCCCCCCCCCCCGAAAATTTCAAGTGCCCCCCCCCCCGGAGAAAAAAGCCTGGAAGAAACACTGGTCATAAGCTCATAAGGCGGGGCTGGTGTATGTGGATCGCACCATGTGACACTAAAACAAAATGTAGCTAATTTTTATTTAAAAAAAAATCAGCTTTTCATAATTAATTTAATACCTTATTAACGTTATGTGAAGGTACAGGGTGACATCTTTAAGGGGTGGGGTGGGGGGTGGGGGGGGGGGTAACACCCGACCTAGTGACGTTACTTGTCACACGATAATGTTCTGAATGACGATAGTGACAAGCGGCTTTAGTAAAAGTCCCCACACTTACAGTGTTAAGTTTTTTTTGGTCGACCACATTAGCAAATTAGTTGAAGGAAAGTATAAAAGAGTCGATGCCTCCACAGGGTCTAGGTAACCATAGCAACTGCCGGAACCCTGACCACGAGAGCAGGCCCTGGTGCTGGACTGACCACGCCCAGAAAAAATATGGATACTGTCGGTTAGAAGAATGTTCTAGAGTCTCCACGACGCCAGACGGAGCTACGGATACTGCAAGTAATCGTCTGGGTACTCTTTGCTTAGGGGTCGTCCATAAATGACGTCACACTCATAAGGGGGAGGGGGGGGTCCGTACGTTTGTGACGGTGTGTGATGATGGGGGAGTGGGGGTCAGATGATGTGACGTCACACTTTTGCATTATAAAAAAAAAATGTTAGAAAACGAGTTTTAACCGTTAATTTGCGTGTTAGAAAACTGTTCTAATAAATTGTAATAGGAATTGATCAAAATACTCTATGTTGACAAGAGTTCAGACAAGATTTTGGAAAAATATCGATGTGTTAAGAAAAATTCAACTGCAATTTTCAGTGTGTGTGTGTGTGTGGGGGGGGGGGGGGTTGTATGCTGAGGTGTGACGTTATTTTAAGGAGGGGGGGGTCTGGCTTTTTGTGACGATGTGTGACGGAGGGGTGGAGGTAAAAATCGTCCAAAAAAGCGTGACGTCATTTATTGATGACCCTCTTTAGCCGTACCATAGCACTACATTTGGCTGATATCTCTTGTAAGAAAACAAAAGGAGAGGAGGTGTGGGGGGGGGGGGGGGGGGGGAGTTAAAAAACGTAAAAAAAAACGTGACATCATTTATGGATGAGTCCTAATATAAGCTCGGTGACTTTCCTAACAGCATCAAACTAGCCTAGCATGATCGTTCACTGTCACCTGTAAGCGGGTCACTCTTCACTCTTGTTTGTGTTTATACATAATGTTTTCTGTATGATGAACTCTATATGTCTTCTTTATAATGAAATCTATATGTATTATGTATGATGAACTACATACGTCTTCTGTATAATGAAATCTTTATGTATTCTGTCTGATGAACTCTATCTATTCTGTACGATAGGTTCGATATATAATCAGGTCTATATGTATTCTGTGTACTGGTCCCTCTTTATATCGTGTATGATGAACTCTACAAATATATACTCTGTATGATGAACTTTCTATATATTTGTATTCTGTATGATAAACTTATATAGGCCTATATGTATTCTGTATGATGACGTCTAGTTTTCACCATGATAAACATAATATTTATTTTTACCCCATTGAATACAGAAGGTCAGAGTGCTAGGTCAGAGGTCAATTGTAAGAACAAGGAGTTTTACTGTAAAGAAGAAAACACGTGAGTTGACAGCATGTCTACAAGGAACTAAAATATAAATCCATCATAACTGTATTATTACCATAAAATATTAGATCAATTTAATAAAGCGTCAAAACCTAAAACCGATGATAACTATGGGATTCGTAAGATTGTCAAAGGGAAGTAATAATGAAGTAGATTAGATGCGTAGGAGTTATGAGTAGCTGTTCAAAGGGAAGTAATAATGAAATGGATTCAAAACGTCGGACTTTATGAGTAGTCGTTCTTGATTAAACTTTTTTTTTTTTTTTTTTTTTTTTTGAAGGTGTATCCCGTTGTCCTACAAGTGTGACGGAGAAATAGATTGTTCACATGGGGAGGATGAATACAACTGTGGTACGTTATGGCTGTAGAGAGTACTTACACACATTCTCCACCTCTCACCATCAAATGTTATCACATTCTCCACCTCTCACCATCAACTGTTATCACATTCTCCACCTCTCACCATCAAATGTTATCACATTCTCCATCTCTCACCATCAAATGTTATCACATTCTCCATCTCTCACCATCAACTGTTATCACATTCTCCACCTCTCACCATCAAATGTTATCACATTCTCCATTCAAGTTATTTAAGTAAGCACACAAACACGCCAAAGTCAAACATCTTAATCAAGTACCCCATACATCAACATGCCACATACCCACACATTACAGATGTCACACACATCACAGAAAAAAACATTCCGCCTCTAATCTACATACAACATCCGTATTCCACATCCCCACACACCACATAGACCTCACAACACACACACCAACACATCGTTCGCACTTCCTTTTAAATGTACATACCACATCTTCACACCGCACACCACATCTTGAGACCACAACCAACCACATATATTTTTTCATTCAACTTACCATAATTAACATCAAACCAACCTACCACATCCAACCTACCACACCAACCTACCACATCCAACCTACCACACCAACCTACCACATCCATCCAACCTACCACACCAACTTACCCTATCCAACACCACACCAACCTACCACATTCAACACCACACCAACCTACCACATCCAACACCACACCAACCTACCACATTCAACACCACATCAACCTACCACATACAAACACCACACCAACCTCCCACATCCAACACCACACCATCCTCCAACATCCAACACCACACCAACCTCCCATATCCAACACCACACCAACCTACCACATTCAACGTCACACCAACCTACCACATTCAACGTCACACCAACCTACCACATCCAACCTATTACAGCTACCTACCACATTCAACACCACACCAACCTACCACATAAAAACACCACACCAACCTCCGAAATACAAACACCACACCAACCTAGTACACACCAACCTACATTTCCAACACCTCACCAACCTACCACATCCAACACCACACCAACCTACCACATCCAACCTAACACACCAACCTGCCACCTCCAACCTCCCAAATACAAACACCACAACAACCTACCCCATCCATCCACTTGTTAACCGACCTCATTGAATCTTCCCCCACCCCAGCCGCCACCCCAGCCCCCACCCCTGCCCCCACCCCAGACGTCAGACGATGTGGAAAAATCCAACCTCTCATATCCAGTCGAGTTGTTGGAGGAACCAGTGCCATCTACGGTTCCCATCCATGGCAGGCCAGAGTGGCCAATTCCACATCAGGGCTGCTCTGTGGAGCTGTGGTCATCAACAGATTCTGGCTGCTGACCGCTGCTCACTGCTTCTAGTAAGTTTTTTTTTTAAATTCGACGCGAAGTACTCACCATTAACATTCGCTGGTTCACAATTCGTTCTGTAATTTAATTTAGAATAGCAAGCTAATTGCGTAAAAAAATAATTGTGAAATAGAAAAAGTCAGGCAAAAACAATTTAAAAAAAAAAAATTTAAAATATCTGACAACAAGCATTTGTTAACATACATCAAAAGACCGACTGACCCAACACACATAATGTAGTCATAAAAAAAAAAGAAAAAAAAAACATTTTATATAGTAGAAAAAAACAACAACAACAAACAACCGTATTGAGGCCTACCCTCAGCACTAGCATAAAGAACCTAGTTAGCCCTCGCAATCTTAAAAAAGAACTGTCCGCCCTTGTGGGTCAGGCTACCCCCCCCCCACCAAAAAAAAAAAGAACTGTATCCGCCCTTGTTGGTCCGGTTACAACCCCCCCTCTAAAAAAAACTGTATCCGCCCTTGTTGGTCCGGTTACAACCCCCCCCCCCCCCCCTAAAAAAAAGAACTGTATCCGCCCTTGTTGGTCAGGCTACCACCTAGCTGCCGCTCACAGATGCGATCCCACTACGGCGCGTGGGGGCTAGTAGAAACCTGTTGAGAGGTTTTTATTTTATGCTGTATAGAATAATACACAAAATCATAATAACATTTTTCAATATTTCAATAACTGAAAGATTTTCTGAAAAAAAAAATCATAAAAAAAATTAGAATAGTTCGCTAATGAGTTTGTAATGAGTGAAGGTTTGCTAAGAGAGGTAATTATAAAAAAGTCATTATCTTCATTTACATTTAGTTTACTCCCTGCGTTATAGAATATTAAACCATAAAACAATACATACATATGTATGTGTGTTCAACCGTGGCTAATGCGATCAAAATTGCTATTGTAATCCCTAAATAATGTTGTTTTGTTGCTCTAATCTCTATATATAAACTGATCCTTTTTAGGTTTTAAAAATAGTTATTTATTGCTTAAAATCTGAAGACATTATTATGACGAAATTTTCACCAAAGGACCTTAACAAAATATTTGTTGTCGCATTAAGTCAGGGGTCTCCAAACTTTTCATTCCGAGGGCCGAATTAACAATCGAATTTCAGTTCGGGGGCCAGTTTCTACCAGGCATGTCTTTGATTTTTCTGGGCAAAGTTCCTCAGCCATCACCAACAAACGATTTTTCCTTGGACGAAAAGATCTCCGCGGGCCGGATGAGAGGACTTCGAGGGCCGCATCTGGCCCGCGGGCCGTAGTTTGGAGACCCCTGCATTAAGTCTATAGTCTAATTAATTAATATAAGTTGTGCAATATTGAGTTTTAATTTATGGCAGTTTTGTGCTCTGGTCTGTACTATATACCTTGATGGTACTAACATACATTTTTCCTCTATTCGCGAGATATAAGTAGTTAACTATTGTGTTTTTATATAAAGTAGTTTTGTGCTCAAGTCTATGTTATGTAACCTGAAGGAAGTTAACTTTAATTCAGCTCAGACAACATATTGTACTGGATATTGTCATTGAAACGCTTGTCAAGATACCACGATAAATTGAATAATAACGTTTCTGGTTAGGATTTAGTTTTAAATGTTTGACTTCAAAACATGGATGTGGAAAATTCGAATTTACAACCTCTCAAAACTTGCAGCGTAAAACGTTTACGTCCGAATGTAAAAATGTTTCAAGGCATTCTCTTCTGATACTTTCTGATGTACGAGTCATGTTTTATCTACAAATACTTTATTTATAAAAATGTCTGAAATCAAGTATGTATTTACCCATAGCGTTGTAACAAAGAGCTAAATATTCTCCTATAGAAATATCAAAATATCGTTATACTTGCGGTAAACTGAATCACTATTTAATAACTAATTTTTATAATGCATTAAAAACACAAAAAACAACTGTCCCCCTCTCTTATTGTTGAGACTACTACCCCACTAACAAAAAGAACTGTGCCCGCCCTTGTTGGTCAGACTACCTCCCCCACTCTTAAAAAGAACTGGGTCCGTCCTTGTTGGCCAGGCTCCCCCCTCTCCCCCCCCCCCCCCCCCCAAAAAGAACTGTGTCCGCCCTTGTTGGTCAGGCTACCTACGTCCCCCCCCCCCAAAAAAAAGAACTGTGTCCGCCCTTGTTGGTCAGGCTAACCCCCCCACTCTTAAAAAGAACTGTCCCCTGTCTTATTGTTGAGACTACCCCCCCCTACCAAATAAAAAAAACTGTGTCCCCCTTATTGGTCAGGCTACCCCTCCCCCCACCCAAAAAAAAAAGAACTGTGTCCGCCCTTGTTGGTCAGGCTACCACCGAGCTGCCGCTCACAGATGCGATCCCACTACTGCGCGACACGGGGACTTTTGCCTGCTGGGTTTCCCCCCTGGGCCGTTACGTCCCTCCTTAGTCAACCTGGAGGTCCCGAGCTCCCCCCGGACCGCCATATTGATGGCGGGCTTAGTGCGGACACCCGATCGACACGGACCACCCGGGAGTAGAACCCCCGACCTCAGACCGTCCAACAGTTCAAGCCTCCAAGTAGCTGGATTACAGGAGCTCGCCACGACTCCCAGCGAGAGTGGAGGCTGATAGTAACTTTATATACTAGGGCTTGCAGAAACATTTTCAAGAATTGTATTTTACTCTATACAATATTCAAATAATCCAGTTATTGAAGGATTTTGTGGGGAAAAAGGATTTACATTAAATCTAGAATAATTTGCTGTCACCATATGTTACATTTAGATTATAATGCGTGACGTTTTACAAAGGGAGGTAATTGTTAAAAAAGTATATTATCAACATTTAGATTAGTTTACTCCCTGCGTGATAAAACATAAAACAATGAAAATGCATTGTTTTGTGAAAAATATTAAATTAATAAAAACATTTTAATAACAAGCGTGTATGTATAATACACTAAAAAGAAGAAAAGAAATAATTTTCTTTAGATATAAAATACACCTCTATTTAAATAACTATAGATAAAAGTTGGGTCACTTTATTATCTTCTGGATACCTTAACTAAAATTTAGGAAGAGACACTTCCTTGTTTTTATAATCTAATATATAAAGCTCAATTCTGTAACGCATATGTTTGTCGTTGGCATTTCTACGGATTTAAGTGTTAGATCAATTATCGTGCGCAGTTGTCTAAATTTATGAGTTAAAAAATTACTATTAAAAGTGTTGGGAAATCATTTTCATTTTTCAAATTATAGTAATAATTGTCGGCATGTTCAATAAACACAAGTTTTAAAAAAATATCATCTTTTACAAAAATTCTAATTATGTTTTTATTTAGTCCTATAGCGCTTACTTCCCTTTGATAAATTAGGCATAACACAATTACTTCCCTTTATGAAATCATTGCATTAGTTGAAAAGCATTTACTTTTTAATTACTTTGTTTTGGTGTTGGGAAAAAAATAATTACATAATTAGCGGGGATTGATCAAGTGCAAATGTTTTAGGTATTTTACGGATAAGCTTGGAGTATTATAATTGTTCATTAAATTGAAACAGGCGCGTTCGTTTAAGTGAGTGCAAAAACTATGAATAAGTTGGGGTACTATAGTCGTTTATTAAGCTAAAACAGGCGATTCTGCCCCGGGCGTTTATGTTCGCGTTAGTGTTTTCTTTGTGTTTAGGTGGGTTTGCGTTAGTGGTTGCGTTTTGATTTGGTTCGTTTTTGTTCTTTCTTTTTTCGTTTTTGTTTTTTTTTTTGTTTGGGTTTGTATTTGTGTTTTTGGTTGGTTTTGCGTTTGGATTTGGTTTGTTTTCGTTTGCTTTTTCGTTGTTTTTTTTTTGGTATTGGTGTTTGTGGTTGGGTTTGTTGTTAGGTTTTTGTTTTCGTTTGTTTTTTCTTTGTGTTTGTATTGGTGTTTGTGGTTGGGTTTGTTGTTAGGTTTTTGTTTTCGTTTGTATTTCTAATTGTGTTAGCGTTATGTTTGCGTTTTGTTGTTTTGGTTGGTTGTGGTTTGGGTGGGCAATGCCGGGTTTATGATGATTACTAAACACACAGGTAATGGTCTTTAACGGAAAGGTTTTTCACAGAAGCCAGAGCAGGGCCTGGCCGGGACGGCTAGTCTAATATATAAAGCTCAATTCCGTAACGCATATGTTTGTCGTTGGCATTTCTACGGATTTAAGTGTTAGATCAATTATCGTGCGCAGTTGTCTAAATTTATGAGTTAAAAAATTACTATTAAAAGTGTTGGGAAATCATTTTCATTTTTCAAATTATAGTAATAATTGTCGGCATGTTCAATAAACACAAGTTTTAAAAAAATATCATCTTTTACAAAAATTCTAATTATGTTTTTATTTAGTCCTATAGCGCTTACTTCCCTTTGATAAATTAGGCAAAACACAATTACTTCCCTTTATAAAACCATAGCATTAGTTGAAAAGCATTTACTTTTTAATTACTTTGTTTTGGTGTTGGGAAAAAAATAATTACATAATTAGCGGGGATTGATCAAGTGCAAATGTTTTAGGTATTTTACGGATAAGCTTGGAGTATTATAATTGTTCATTAAATTGAAACAGGCGCGTTCGTTTAAGTGAGTGCAAAAACTATGAATAAGTTGGGGTACTATAGTCGTTTATTAAGCTAAAACAGGCGATTCTGCCCCGGGCGTTTATGTTCGCGTTAGTGTTTTCTTTGTGTTTAGGTGGGTTTGCGTTAGTGGTTGCGTTTTGATTTGGTTCGTTTTTGTTCTTTCTTTTTTCGTTTTTGTTTGTGTTTTTTTTTGTTTGGGTTTGTATTTGTGTTTTTGGTTGGTTTTGCGTTTGGATTTGGTTTGTTTTCGTTTGCTTTTTCGTTGTTTTTTTTTTTGGTATTGGTGTTTGTGGTTGGGTTTGTTGTTAGGTTTTTGTTTTCGTTTGTTTTTTCTTTGTGTTTGTATTGGTGTTTGTGGTTGTGGTTGGGTTTGTTGTTAGGTTTTTGTTTTCGTTTGTATTTCTAATTGTGTTAGCGTTATGTTTGCGTTTTGTTGTTTTGGTTGGTTGTGGTTTGGGTGGGCAATGCCGGGTTTATGATGATTTCTAAACACACAGGTAATGGTCTTTAACGGAAAGGTTTTTCACAGAAGCCAGAGCAGGGCCTGGCCGGGACGGCTAGTAATTTAAATAGTAGAGTATTATATATTTAAAGAAAATTATTTCTTTTCTACTTTTTAACTCCTCGTATACGAAGTATAGATAAAGTATTTTTAATAGTGCAAAAAAATAAATTGAAATTGTTACAAATCTCGACGTTTTACACTTCCCTAAGTCGGAAAAACAAAGTTTTGCAATCTTGTCCGTAAGTCTGTTTGTGTATGTGTGTGTGTGTGTGTGTGTGTGTGTGTGTGTGTGTGTGTGTGTGTGTGTGTCTGTAAACATGATAACTTGAGTACCATTAGAGCTAGGTTGATGAAATTTCATATATAAGTAAAATATAAAATTTGTAGATTAGTATAAATTTTTCAGCGATTTCAGATGAACGGAAGTGGAACTTTTTCTACTTTCAATTTTTCAAAAGCCTATAACTTGAATACTGTTTCAGATAGATAAATTTCACATATAAGTAAATGATCATCGTTTCTGCCTTCTGTCAAATTTTGAGTAATTACCGTTGACCGGAAGTAGTAATTCACGCTATTACAGATTTCTCAAAAAAAAAAAACAACAAAAAAACCCCCAAAAAAACGCATGCGAATGTATAAAGTACTAATAATATTCCGCACTATTATACACATATTATTTAGCGTTTAGTTGGTGCCCAATTTTTTTTTCTACGAGATTCCATTCTATTTTAAAAAGTATAAGTATTTAAAAATCATGTCTATATCCCGAGTTGCCATCCCCCATAGTGTTATATAAGAATATTCGAGAACGTTTAGGAGAGATCACTCCCGGTTTATTATTGCATTATTATTACATAAAAGCTTGTTATTAAAACATTTTTTATGAATTTTTTTCTTTACTTCAAAAATTTTAAAATTTACAATAGAGTTGTATGCCCAAAAAACCATTGCGCACCTAATAAACATGATAACGCGCGTATTATAGTGCTGAATAGTTGATTATGACAGCCTACTAATTTGGACACAATTTTAAATAATTCATCCAAAATTAATTAGGCATCCAATTAAGTCAAATTTAATTTTAGATTGCATTGTCTTTATGTCTTAACCCACTTGCCAACTGTGAAACGAATCTGTCAGAAATGCCTAAAATTTCACTCGAGCGTTTCAATCTATGACGACAAACTGAGGACAGCAGAAAATGTTGACAGATAGACAGAGGAAGCAAGTTAAATAAAAGCTTGTAAAAAAATACTGATTCCACTGTTGATGGTCAGGCTACTTAACCACCCCCCCCCCCCGAAAAAAAAGAACTGTGTCCGCCCTTGTATGTCAGGCTACCCCCCCCCCCCCCACAAAAGAAAAAACAACTGTATCCGCCCTAGCTGGTCAGGCTACCACCGAGCTGCCGCTCACAGATGCGATCCCACTACTGCGCGACACGGGGACTTTTGCCTGCTGGGTTTCCCCCCTGGGCCGTTACGTCCCTCCTTAGTCAACCTGGAGGTCCCGAGCTCCCCCCGGACCGCCATATTGATGCCGGCAGAGGCGGATTAAGCTTCAGCGGGGCCCCTGGCTGAAACTTTTTCCGGGGCCCCCTTTAACTATATATATATATATATATATATATATATATATATATATATATATATATATATATATATATATATATATATATATATATATATATATATATATATGTAGTTTATATAATGACATCACAAAACAGGGGCTTCTTCCCAGAAATAATGGTCGAATGGAATAAACTAAAGGTTAACAGAACTAAAGACCAAGTAACTTTTATATTTTTAATTTTATAGGGAACATTTTCGAGCTTTCCTGATAGCAAACTCTTCTATTATTTCTGTATAATCTAGTGAGCTTACAATGTCATTTTTTATGCTCATAAGTGAGAGCATACTAAGTCTCTTCTGTCCCATAGTGCTTCTTAGATCGCGTTTAATCTTTTTTATTTTGGAAACTAGGCCCTCCGCTGCAGTTAGACGTCATCATACACAGTTAATTCGAAGAGCAATGTGCACATTTGGAAAGCTCTAAATGCACTTGTATCTATTAATAATAATTTATTTTGAAGATATACACTTAAAATTGTTAGCTGAGTACCCCACAATATGGAAGAATGTTATGAATTCATTATTTATTGGGCATAAAATATAATATTTTGTGAATGGTGGAAAACCTGAGGGGGTTAATTTTTCAAGATGGCAGCCGTTGTCATAGTTACCAAGATTTTTCCACCAATTTTTTTTAGTGGAAATGCATATGCGGATGTATTTCAATAAAGCTGTAAAGAAATAACTGTTTTCTAATGAGTATTAAAAAAGTTTTTTTTACCGGAGCCTCCCCCCCTAAAAATATTTTTTACTTATCCAGACGAAAACATTGACTACGGCTAAATTCCAAGGAATTCACAACTAAATTGTTTTAATGGGTGAAACTTCGGGGCGGGGAGACAGTTGGGGGACATGTTTGTGTGTGTGTGGGGGGGGGGGGGGGGGGTAGATGCCATGCCCTGCAATAGAGTCTTAACCGGTTTTGTATTACCATGCGGGACAGCGGTAACGTCTTTATTTATAGACTTCTTCTCTCTTGGCCTGTTTTGGCAATTCCTATAGTGCAATTAATACAGGTGAGAGTGTGCCTTGAACTAGAGATGTTTCGCATTTTTAAAATCTTAAGCCACTCTGTCAAAAGGTCAATACTTAAAAAAAAACAACAACACTTCTACATCGGTCCATGTCTAACTATCCACTTTGCTATGTCAGACCCTCCCTACAACTGGGACGTTTTCCCCAAATTTAACACCCATGTAACACATACTCTCGAAACAAATCGTCTACCGTCAAGTTTACACCTTCCGTATTAGTCTCTACCAGTCTAGTTTTATTTTTATCTATATACGCTATGGCAATACGCAAACAACCCCTCATACAAATACCCCCGACACCCACCCTCCCTCAGCCTCGACACTATGTGTTTTTAAATGGTTTTCAAAACGTTTTCTATCGGTAGAGGGACTGCTGGTTAAATAAGGCACAATTAAACATTAAAGATCAGAGAGTATCTGATGGATCTCGCTTGTCTCGGCACATTCACTGATAAGACTATTATTTAAGTGACGCTTGTTAATTACTTGGTGGAATTTTAACTCATACTTCTGACATTAAAAAAATACTTTAAAAAAAATAATGATAAAGTAATATTTGCTTTAGTTGAGAAATCAAAATTTGGGAGCCCCTAAAATTCGGGGGCCCCTGGCTGCAGCCCCTTCAGCACCCCCCTTAATCCGCCACTGGATGCCGGGCTTAGTGCGGACACCCGATCGACACGGACCACCCGGGAGTAGAACCCCCGACCTCAGACCGTCCAACAGTTCAAGCCTCCAAGTAGCTGGATTACAGGAGCTCGCCACGACTCCCAGCGAGAGTGGAGGCTGATAGTAACTTTATATACTAGGGCTTGCAGAAACATTTTCAAGAATTGTATTTTACTCTATACAATATTCAAATAATCCAGTTATTGAAGGATTTTGTGGGGAAAAAGGATTTACATTAAATCTAGAATAATTTGCTGTCACCATATGTTACATTTAGATTATAATGCGTGACGTTTTACAAAGGGAGGTAATTATTAAAAAGTATATTATCAACATTTAGATTAGTTTACTCCCTGCGTGATAAAACATTAAACAATGAAAATGCATTGTTTTGTGAAAAATATTAAATGAATAAAAACGTTTTAATAACAAGCGTGTATGTATAATACACTAAAAAGAAGAAAAGAAATAATTTTCTTTAGATATAAAATACACCTCTATTTAAATAACTATAAATAAAAGTTGGGTCACTTTATTATCTTCTGGATACCTTAACTAAAATTTAGGAAGAGACACTTGCTTGTTTTTATAATAACTTAAATAGTAGAGTATTATATATTTAAAGAAAATTATTTCTTTTCTACTTTTTACCTCATCGTGTACGAAGTATAGAGAAAGTATTTTTAATAGTGCAAAAAAAAAAAATTGAGATTTTTACAAATCTCGACGTTTTACACCTCCCTAAGTTGGAAAAACATAGTTTTGCAATCTTGTCCGTATGTCTGTGTGTGTGTGTGTTTGTGTGTGTGTGTGTGTGTGTGTGTGTGTGTCTGTAAACACGATAAATTGAATACCGTTACAGCTAGGTTGATGAAATTCCATATATAAGTATAATATCAAATTTGTAGATCCGTATTAACTTTTTCTACTTTTAATTTTTCAAAAGCCTATAACTTGAGTACTATTTCAGATCGATGAACGAAATCTCACATATAAGTAAAAGGTCTACTTTTCTGCATTCTATCAAATTTTAGTAATTTCCGTTTACCGGAAGTAGTAATTCACGCTATTTCCGATTCCTAAAAAAATGCATCCGAATTTATAAGGCACTAATAATATTCCGCACTATTATACATATAATTTTGCGTTCTTTTGCTGCGCCTTTTTTTTTCTACGAGATTCCATTCTATTTTAAAAAAGATAAGTATTTAAAAATCATGTCTATATTCCGAGTTGCCATCCCCTATAATGTTATATAAGAATATTCAAAAACGTTTAAGGGAGATCACTCCCTAATTATTATTGCAATATTACACAAAAGCTTGTTATTTTAAAATATATGAACTTTTTCCTTTACTTAAAATTTAAAAAAAATTTACAATAGAGTTGCATGTCCAAAAAACCATTGCGCACCTAATGAACATGATAACGAGCTTATAATAGTGCTGAATAGTTGATTATGACAGACTACTAATTTGGACACAATTTTAAATAATTCATACAAAATTAATTAGGCATCCAATTAAGTCAAATTTTATTTTAGATTGCATTGTCTTTATGTCTTAACCAACTTGCCAACTGTGAAACGAATTTGTCAGAAATGCCTAAAATTTCACTCGAGCTTTTCAATCTATGACGACAAACTGAGGACAGCAGACACTGTTGACAGATAGACAGAAGAAGCAAGTTAAATAAAAGCTTGTAAAAAATACTGATTCCGCTGTTGATGGTCAGGCTGCTTACCCCCCCCCCCCCCCCAAAGAGAAGAGCTGTGTCCGCCCTTACTAATCATGCTAAATCTTCCCAACCCCAACTAAAAATAACGGTGTCAGCTCTTGATAGTCAGGCTACCTCCTCCCCCCCCCCAAAAGAGTACTGTGTCCGCCCTTGTTGGTCATGCTACACCCCCCCCCCCCCCAACAAAAAAAAGAACTGTGTCCGCCCTTGTTGATCAGACTCCCCCCCCCCCCAATAAAAAAGAACTGTGTCCGCCCTTGTTGGTCAGGCTACAACCCCCCCCCCCTTAAAAAAAGAACTGTGTCCGCCCTTGTTAGTCAGGCTACAACCCCCCCCCCCTCCCCTTAAAAAAAGAACTGTGTCCGCCCTTGTTGGCCAGGCTACTCCCCCCCCCCCCTTAAAAAAAGAACTGTGTCCGCCCTTGTTGGTCAGGCTACTCCCCCCCCCCCTTAAAAAAAGAACTGTGTCCGCCCTTGTTAGTCAGGCTACTCCCCCCCCCCTTAAAAAAAGAACTGTGTCCGCCCTTGTTGGTCAGGCTACCACCGAGCTGCCGCTCACAGATGCGATCCCACTACTGCGCGACACGGGGACTTTTGCCTGCTGGGTTTCCCCCCTGGGCCGTTACGTCCCTCCTTAGTCAACCTGGAGGTCCCGAGCTCCCCCCGGACCGCCATATTGATGCCGGGCTTAGTGCGGACACCCGATCGACACGGACCACCCGGGAGTAGAACCCCCGACCTCAGACCGTCCAACAGTTCAAGCCTCCAAGTAGCTGGATTACAGGAGCTCGCCACGACTCCCAGCGAGAGTGGAGGCTGATAGTAACTTTATATACTGGGGCTAGTAGAAACCTGTTTTAAAGATTAAATTTTATGCTTTATGGAATAATTCACAGAAACTCATAATATATTTTTTTTTAACAATTGAATCATCTTTTGAAAAAAAAATTTCATTAAAAAATAAATAAATCAATCGCTATCGCCATATGTTACATTCAGATTGTAATGAGTGACGTTTTGCTAAGGGAGAAATTATAAAAACAAGTAATTATCATAATTTTTTTAGTGTACTCCCTGGGTTATAAAACGTTAAACCATAAAACAATACACACATGTTTATCTGTATTTAAACGTGGCTTATGCTATCAAAATTGCTATGGTAATCCCTAAATAATGTTTTTTTTTGTAGCTTTAGTCTCTACATTTAAACCGTTCCCCTTTCGGGTTTTGAAAATACTTTTTTTTTTCTTTAAGTCTACAGATACTATTATGCTGTTTGTTGCCGTAAGATTTTTAGAAATAGTTTTTGTTGCTTTATTGAAAATTTTATTTCCTTATCGTTAAATACATACCTCCAACAAAATCAGGAGCTTAAAACTTTTATTACAATTAATATGCTTGTACACAAAACAAGAGATCTTCAACAGCAATATAATTTATATGGCGTAATTAAAACAAGATTCATCTGTGTCAACATACATCAACATATAGAGTAATAAAAAATGTGAACACACTGTTGTTTTTTTTATAAAATTGTTCCTTTTTAACAAAAAATACACAAACTCATGACACCTAAAAGTACTGAACATCAAACAGTATTTTATCTGATCCACTATATGGGAATGAAAAAAACAAAAACACTATTTTTACATGTGTGATTTGTATTATAAACTTTGACTATTTTATAAACTAAATACAACTTGCAAGATAAATATTTTTAAAACAATTTATTACCTAATTGTATTTGTATTATTTTTTTTAAAATCAATATAAAAGTGGTTTATGGTTTTGTAACATGACTGGGGAAAATATGTTTAAAATTGAAACATAAATGCAAACAGACCAAATGGTTATAGATGAAGTAGGTTACAAATGAACTATATACATACACCTGCCTGCCTATCCCACAATACAAACATATAATTTTTAGTAAATATGTTTACATTGAATTTAACCAATGGTACAAAAAGAAAAAAAAAGATGTAAAAGTAAAAATTGAATCAAAAGTTTAAAAACAAATAGTCTAAAAAATTATAATTGAAATTTTACACACAAAAAACAAATCCATTTGCAAGCTTGCATCACCAAGTGTTCTTTTTTAAGGATGTCATTTTTTGTAGGCTAGAAGTTAGCAGGTCCTTAGAGCTAATGATGGGATGAGAATTTTTAAAAAAATGTACTTAGGAAAACAATCGTAAATTACATAAGATATAAATTTATTTAAGTACTTTGGAATCATTGAATGTGAGATGAAAGTAAGGCATGATAATTGTGACAAAAGGAACTCTGGACTAAGATTAATAAATGTCTGTAGTAGAAAGTAAAAAAAAAAAAAAAAATTTGTTGCTTTATTACTGCAGTATACTGGATCTGTTCGACGAAAACTTGAGTCTAGATCAGGAGTCGGCAATCTTTTGAAGCGGAAGAGCCAAAAGTTACAATTTTCAAATTTTCCCTGGTTTTAAAGAGCCACTAACATTTTTTTAAATTTCAAATATTTTATATTTTTATTAAGATTATTAGTATTTGTTCAAGGAGCTGGAGAGCCCCATCTTGATATCAAAAGAGCCGCATGCGGCTCGCGAGCCGCAGGTTGCCGACCCCTGGTCTAGATAAAGATCTTCTAGATTTATTCTAGATTCTAGATCTATTAAGATTCTGTTAATTAAATGAGTCAAATGGAACATGACACTTATACTTAAGAAACAATGAGCAGCTACTTTGAAAAAATAGATAAATATTGCAATAATAAACAGGGAGTGATCTCCCTTAAACGTTCTTGAATATTCTTATAACACTATAGGGGATGGCAACTCGGAATATATACATGGTTTTTTAAATTCTCATCTTTTTAAAATAGAATGGAATCTCGTAGAAAAAAAAGGCGCAGCAAAAGAACGCTAAATAATATGTGTATAATAGTGCGGAATATTATTAGTTCTTTATAAATTCGCATGCATTTTTTGAGGAATCGGAAATAGCGTGAATTACCACTTCCGGTCAACGGAAATTACTAAAATTTGATAGCATGCAGAAAAGTAGATCTTTTACTTATATGTGAAATATAGTTATTTCAATAGAGCGCCTTTTTCTTTTTTCTACGAAATTACATTCTATTTTAAAAAGATAAGTATTTAAAAATCATGTCTATATCCCGAGTTGCCATCCCCCATAGTGTTATATAAGAATATTCGAGAACGTTTAAGGGAGATCACGCCCTGTTTATTATTGCATTATTACATAAAAGCTTGTTATTAATGAACATGATAACGCGCGTATTATAGTGCTGAATAGTTGATTATGACAGCCTACTAATTTGGACACAATTTTAATTAATTCATACAAAATTAATTAGGCATCCAATTAAATCAAATTAAATTTTTAATTGCATTGTCTTCATGTCTTGACCCACATGCCAACTTTGAAACGTATCTGTCAGAAGTGCCCGAAATTTCGCTCGAGCGTTTCAATCGATGACGACAGACTGACGACAGCAAACAGACTGTTGACAGAGGGACAAAAGAAGCAAGTTAAATAAAATCTTGTAAAAAATACTGTTTCTTCTCTTGATGGTCAGGCTACTCACCCCCCCCCCCCCCCCCCAAAAAAAAATAAATAAAAAAGCTTTTTCCACCCTTAATAGTCTTGCTAAATCTCCCCCCCCCCCCCAAAAAAAAAACCAACAACAAAACAACAACTGTGTATACCCTTTTTGGTCAGAACTGTGTCCGTTGGTCAGGCTAACTCCCCCCTCCCCCCAAAAAAAAGAACTGTGTCCGCCTTGTTGGTCAGGCAACCACCGTGTGTTTTATCTACAAATTCTTTATTAATAATAAAATGTCTGAAATGAAGTATGTATTTACCCATAGAGTTGTAACAAAGAGTCCGACTGATCACAAACGCTAAATATTTTTCTATAGAAATTCAAAATGTCGTTATACTGGCGGTAATAACTATTTAATAACTAATTTTTATGAAGCATTAAAAAACACAAAAAAACCTGTCTCCTCTGTTATTGTTGACACTACACCCCACCCCCCACCTCTAACCCCCCCAAAAATTAACTGTGTCCGCCCTTGTTAGTCCCCACTCCCCCCCCCCCCCCCCACAAAAAAGAACTGTGTCCGCCCTTGTTGGTCAGGTTACCCCCCCCCCCTAAAAAAAGAAAACTTCCTCCGCCCTTGTTTGTGCCCCCCCCCCCCCCCCAAAAAAAAAGAACTGTGACCGCCCTTGTTAGTCCCCACTCCCCCCCCCCCCCCCTCAAAAAAAAAAAGAACTGTGTCCGCCCTTGTTGGTCAGGCTACCACCGAGCTGCCGCTCACAGATGCGATCCCACTACTGCGCGACACGGGGACTTTTGCCTGCTGGGTTTCCCCCCTGGGCCGTTACGTCCCGCCTTAGTCAACCTGGAGGTCCCGAGCTCCCCCCGGACCGCCATATTGATGCCGGGCTTAGTGCGGACACCCGATCGACACGGACCACCCGGGAGTAGAACCCCCGACCTCAGATCGTCCAACAGTTCAAGCCTCCAAGTAGCTGGATTACAGGAGCTCGCCACGACTCCCAGCGAGAGTGGAGGCTGATATTAACTTTATATACTGGGGCCAGTAGAAACCTTTTTCAAGGATTTTATTTTACTCTATACAATAATTCAATAATCCTGCAATAGAAGGATTTAGAAAAAAAGCATTTTAATTGAAAGTAGGATAATTTGTTGTCACCATATGTTACATTCCGATCATAATGCGTGACGTTTTACAAAGGGAGGTAATTATTAAAACGTATTTATCAACATTTAGATTAGTTTACTCCCTGCGTAATAAAACATTAAACATTTAAATGTATTGATTTGTGAAAAAAATGAAATTAATAAAAACGTTTTAATAACAAACTTGTATGTAACACTTCACTAAAAAGAAGAAAAGAAATAATTTTCTTTAGATATATAATACACTTCTATTTAAATAACTATAAATAAAAGTGGGGTCACTTTTTTGTTTTGGATGCCTTTACTAACATTTAAGAAGAGATCTACGCTTGTCTTTATAGTAATTTAAGTATTAGCGTATTATACATTGAAAGAAAATTATGTATTTTCTACTTTTTATTGCATTATCACAAAAAAGCATGTTATTAAACCATTTTTTATGATTTTTTTTCTTACTTCAAAAATTTATAAGTTTAAAAAAGAGTTGCATGACAAAAAAAAACAAAAAAAAAAAAATAAAAAAATAAAAAAAAAACCATTGCGCACCTGATGAACAAGATAACGCCGTATAATAGTGCTGAATAGTTGACAGACTAATAATTTGGACCAAATTTTAATTAATTCATACAAAATTAATTAGGTATCCAATTAAGTCAAATTTAATTTAAAATTGCATTGCCTTCATGTCTTGACCCAATTGCTAACTTTGAAACTAATCCTTCAGAAGTGCCCGAAATTTCGCTCGAGCGTTTCAATCTATGACGACATACAGACGACAGCATACTGACTGTTGACAGATAGACAGAGGAAGCAAGTTTAATAAAATCTTGAAAAAAAAAAGTACTGTTTCCTCCCTTAATATTCATGCTACCACTCCCCCCCCCCCCCACCCTAAAATAATTGTGACAGATCTTAATAGTCAAGCATCCCACTGCCCCCAAAACTGTGTCCACCCTTTTTGTCAAGCTACAACCCCCCCCCCCCAAAAAAAAACAACTGTGTCTGACCTTGTTGGTCAGGTTACCCCCCTAAAAAAAGAAAACTTCCTCCACCCTTGTTTGTCCCCCCCCCAAAAAAAAAAGAACTGTGACCGCCCTTGTTAGTCCCCACTCCTCTCCCCCCCCAACAAAAAAAAGAACTGTCCTCTGTCTTATTATTGAGACTACTCCCCCACCCCAAAAAAAATAACGGTGTCCGCCCTTGTTAATCAGATTACAATACCCCACAACCCTCCTTAAAAAAAGAACTGTGTCCGCCCTTGTTAGTCTGGCTACAACCCCCCCCCAATAAAAAAAGAACTGTGTCCGCCCTTGTTAGTCTGGCTACAACCCCCCCCCCCAATAAAAAAAGAACTGTGTCCGCCCTTGTTAGTCTGGCTACAACCCCCCCCCCCCCCCCCAATAAAAAAAGAACTGTGTCCGCCCTTGTTAGTCAGGCTACTCCCCCCCCCTTAAAAAAAGAACTGTGTCCGCCCTTGTTGGTCAGGCTACCACCGAGCTGCCGCTCACAGATGCGATCCCACTACTGCGCGACACGGGGACTTTTGCCTGCTGGGTTTCCCCCCTGGGCCGTTACGTCCCTCCTTAGTCAACCTGGAGGTCCCGAGCTCCCCCCGGACCGCCATATTGATGCCGGGCTTAGTGCGGACACCCGATCGACACGGACCACCCGGGAGTAGAACCCCCGACCTCAGACCGTCCAACAGTTCAAGCCTCCAAGTAGCTGGATTACAGGAGCTCGCCACGACTCCCAGCGAGAGTGGAGGCTGATAGTAACTTTATATACTGGAGCTAGTAGAAACCTTTTCAAGGATTTTATTGTACTCTATACTATATTCAAATAAACCAGTTATTAAAGGATTTTGTGGCGAAAAAATAAAATAAATTTTAATTGAAAGTAGAATAATTTGTTGTCACCATATGTTACATTCAGATTATAACGCGTGACGTTTTACAAAGGGAGGTAATTATTAAAAAGTATTTATCAACATTTACATTAGTTTACTCCCTGCGTTATAAAACATTAAACAATGAAAATGCATTGTTTTGTGAAAAATATTAAATTAATAAAAACGTTTTAATAACAAGCTTGTATTTAATAATAGACTAAAAAGAAGAAAAGAAATAATTTTCTTTAGATATATAATATACCTCTATTTAAATAACTATAAATAAAAGTGGGGTCACTTTATTATCTTTAAGATACCTTTACTAAAATTTAGGAAGAGACACACGCTTGTTTTTATAGTAATTTAAATAGTAGTGTATTATATCTTTAAAGAAAATTGTTTCTTTTCTACTTTTTACCTCCTCGTATACGAATTATAGAGAACAAATTTTTAATCTAGAAAAAAAAATTTAAAAAATTGAAATTGTTATAAATCTCGACGTTTTACACTTCCCCGAGTCGAAAAAAACATAGTTTTGAAATCGTGTCCGTATGTCTGTGTTTGTGTATGTGTGTGTGTCTGTAAACACGATAACTTGAGTACCGTTACAATAGGTTGATGCAATTTCATATATTAGTATAATATAAAATTTGTAGATTAGTATAAACTTTTCAGCGATTTCAGATGAACGGAAGTGGAACTTTTTCTACTTTCAATTTTTCGAAAGCCTATAACTTGAGTACTGTTTCAGATAGATAAACGAAATTTCACATACAAGTAAATGATCTACTTTTCTGCCTTTTGTCAAATTTTGAGTAATTACAGTTGACCGAAAGTAGTAATTCACGCTATTTCCGATTTCTCAAAAAAAAAAAAAAAAACGCATGCGAATGTATAAAGTACTAATAATATTCCGCACTATTATACACATATTATTTAGCGTTCAGTTGGTGCCCAATTTTTTTTCTACGAGATTACCTTTTATTTTAAAAAGTAGAGTCTATATGTATTTAACAATCATGTCTATATCCCGAGTTGCCATCCCCCATAGTGTTATATAAGGATATTCGAAAACGTTTAGGGGAAATGACTCCCGGTTTATTACTGCATTATTACATAAAAGCTTGTTATTAAAACATTTTTTAATGAATTTTTTCTTTACTTCAAAATTTAAAAAAATTACAATAGAGTTGCATGCCCAAAAAACCATTTCGTACCTAATGAACATGATAACGCGCGTATAATGCTGAATAGTTGATTATGACAGACTACTTATTTGGACACAATTTTAATTAATACATAAAAAATTAATTATGCAACCAATTAATTCAAATTTAATTTTAGATTGCATTGCCTTCATGTCTTGACCTGACCAACTTGCCATCTTTGAAACGAATCTGTCAGAAGTTCCCGAAATTTCGCTCGAGCGCTTCGATTTATGACGACAGACTGACGACAGAAGACAGACTGTTGACAGATAGACAGAGGAAGCAAGTTTAATAAAATCATGTAAAAAAGAACTGTGTCCGCCCTTGTTAATCAGGCTGCAATCCCCCCACCAAAAAAAAAGAACTGTGTCCGCCCTTGTTGGTCAGGCTACCTACGTCCCCCCCCTCCAAAAAAAAAAAGAACTTTGTCCGCCCTTATTTGTCAGGTTACCTCTCCCCCCCCCCCCACAAAAAAGAACTGTGTCCGCCCTTGTTGGTCAGGCTACCACCGAGCTGCCGCTCACAGATGCGATCCCACTACTGCGCGACACGGGGACTTTTGCCTGCTGGGTTTCCCCCCTGGGCCGTTACGTCCCTCCTTAGTCAACCTGGAGGTCCCGAGCTCCCCCCGGACCGCCATATTGATGCCGGGCTTAGTGCGGACATCCGATCGACACGCACCACCCGGGAGTAGAACCCCCGACCTCAGACCGTCCAACAGTTCAAGCCTCCAAGTAGCTGGATTACAGGAGCTCGCCACGACTCCCAGCGAGAGTGGAGGCTGATAGTAACTTTATATACTGGGGCTAGTAGAAACCTGTTTTAAAGATTAAATTTTATGCTTTATGGAATAATTCACAGAAACTCATAATATAATTTTTTTTTAATAATTGAATTATCTTTTGAAAAAAAAAATCATTAAAAAAAAAATCGCTATCGCCATATTCAGGTTGTAATGAGTGACGTTTTATAAAGGGGGGTAATTATTAAAATAGTAATTTCTACATTTACATTTAATTTACTCCCTGCGGTATAAAACATTAAACCATAAAACATTATATACATATTTATTTGTGTTCATTCGTGGCTTATGCGATCAAAATTGCTATAATAAACCCTAAATAATTTTTGTGTTGCTTCATTCTCTCTATATAAATAGTTACCTTTTGGGTTTTTAAAATCTTTTTCTAGTGGAGGCTGATAATAACTTTATATGGGATGGCTAGTAGACCTGTTTCAATGTTTTAATTTTATGCTTTATGGAATAAAAAAAAAAAAAAAAATGGAATAATTCACAAAAAAAAAATAAAAAGAAAAAAATGGAATAATTCACAGAAACTCATAATATATTTTTTTTTTAACAATTGAAGTCTATTTTAAAACAAAATTCATTAAAAAAATAAATAAAAATAAATCGCTATCGCCATATGTTACATTCAGGTTGTAATGAGTGACGTTTCATAAAGGGAGGTAATTATTAAAAAAGTAATTTTGTACATTTACATTTAGTTTACTCCTTGCGGTATAAATCATTAAACCATAACACATTATATACATATTCATTTGTGTTCATTTGTGGCTTATGCGATCAAAATTGCTACAATAAACCCTAAATAATTTTTTTTGTTGCTTCATTCTCTCTATATAAGTAGTTACCTTTTGGGTTTTTAAAATACTTTTTGTGTTGCTTAAATGAGAAAACGGTATTATATTGTAGGTCACTATTTGGTTTTTTAAATATTTTACTTTCTCGTATATACAGAGTATACAGGGGTCGGCAACCTGCGGCTCGCGAGCCGCATGCGGCCCTTTTGGGGTCCAGTTGCGGCTCTTCAGCTCCATGCACAAATATTAATACTTATTTTATTTTAATTCCAAAACTCATTAAAATATTAGTCTGCATAACCCGGTAATAAACGATATAACAATAGATATAAACAATAAACATTAACTATTATATTAGAATATTTAGTTACTCCCTATCTCAATGTACTTCCTATTACATTGTTCATTCCGAATTGAAACATTCAACTTCATAGTGGATATCACAAAGAAACTAAACCAGCTAAGTGTAAAACTGAAAGGAAAACCCGGACTATGTCGTGCTTGAAGAAGTGGTTTGTTTCAAAAAAAAAAAAAAAAAACAACGTTTTCTTGTTGAATACATGGTGAGCAGTAAATTACTTAATTACGAAAAATCTGAAAAATATCGTTATGAAACCAATGCTACTATTCAATCAGTTCAGCATTAATATAAACAAAATGAAGGGTGTTTACACTTTGAGATTTGAGCAATTCAAAACAAATGCAAGTACTCTGACTTACATAGTAGATCCTCTCAACAGAAATTCAAATAAGATTATCTCATATATTCAAAGCTATTTATTTTAAATTATATATATATATATATATATATATATATATATATATATATATATATATATATAGTATGATAATTGTTTAGGATTATATATATATATATATATATATATATATATATATATATATATATATATATATATATATATATATATATATATATATATATATATATATATATATATATATATATATATATATATATATATATATATATATATATATATATATATATATATATATATATATATATATATATATATATATATATATACTAAACAAATATACAATTGACATACACATGTTAATGGCTCTTTAAAAAAACCGGGTAATGTTGTAAATTGTAACTTTTGGCTCTTTCTTCTCAAAAGGTTGCCGACCCCTGGTATAGAGAAAGTATTGTAATCGTGCATTAAAAAAAATCGAGACTTTTGCAAATCTCGAAGTTTTACAGCCCCCTGAGTCGGAAAAACATAGTTTTTCCATCTTGTCCGTATGTCTGTGTATGTGTATGTGTATGTGTGTGTGTGTGTAAACACGATAACTTGAGTACCGTTACAGCTAGGATGATGAAATATATACAATTATTATATCGAATCGTAGATCCGTATAAACTTTTGAGCGATTTCCGATAACCGGAAGTGGAACTTATTCTACTTTCAATTTTTCAAAAGCCTATAACTTGAGTACTATTTCAGATAGATAAATTCAATTTCACATATAAGTAAAATATCTAATTCTCTGCCTTCTATCCAATTTTGAGTAATTTCTGTTGACCGGAAGTAGTAATTTTCTCTATTTCCGATTTCTCAAAAAACGCATGTGAATTTATTAAGTACTAATAATATTCCGCACTATTATGCACATTTTATTTGGCGTTCACTTGGTGTGCAATTCTTTTTCTGCGAGTTTTTATTCTTTTATAAGAAGTTAAAGTATTTAAAATGGATTAAAAATCACGTCTATATCCCGAGTTTCCATTCCCTGTTGTTTCATATAAGAATATTCGAGAAAGTTCAGGGGAGATCACTCCCGGTTTTCAATATATTTCAGTTTTGTGCTCTAGTCTGTATTATGTAACCTGAAGGAAATTAACTTCTATTCAGCTCAGACAACATATTGTACTGGATATTGTCATTGAAATGCTTGTCAAGATACCTCGTTAAATGAAATAATAACGTTTCTGGTTAGGATTTAGTTTTCAATGTTTGACTTCAAAATATGGATGTGGAAAATTCGGATTTACAACCTCTCAAAACTTGCAGCGTAAAACGTTTACGTCCGAATGTAAAAATGTTACAATGCATTCTCTTCTGATACTTTCTGATGTTTGCATGTCTGTAGATAAGTTTGAACGTTAACTTAGTGCATTGGTTTCTGGTGATATTTATTTGAATTTCTTTATACGAGTCATGTTTCATCTACAAATACTTTATTAATAAAAATGTCTGAAATGGAGTATGTATTTTACCCATAGCGTTGTAACAAAGAGCTAAATATTCTCCTATAGAAATATCAAAATATCGTTATACTTGCGGTAAACTGAATCACTATTTAATAACTAATTTTTATAATGCATTAAAAACACACAAAAAACAACTGTCTCCTCTCTTATTGTTGAGACTACCCCCCCCCGTCAACAAAAGAACTGTGTCCGGCCTTGTTGGTCAGGCTCCTCCCCCCCACAAAAAATGAACTGTGTCCGCCCTTGTTGGTCAGACTCCCCCCCCCCCCTAAAAAAGAACTATGTCCGCACATGTTGGTCAGGTTACCTCTCCCCCCCAAAAAAAAAGAACTGTGTCCGCCCTTGGTGGTCAGGCTAACCCCCCCCCCCACCCAAAAACAAGAACTGTGTCCGCCCTTGTTGGTCAGACCCCCCCCCCCCCCCCCCCAAAAAAAAAGAAGAACTGTGACCGCCCTTGTTGGTCAGGCTACCACCGAGCTGCCGCTCACAGATGCGATCCCACTACTGCGCGACACGGGGACTTTTGCCTGCTGGGTTTCCCCCCTGGGCCGTTACGTCCCTCCTTAGTCAACCTGGAGGTCCCGAGCTCCCCCCGGACCGCCATATTGATGCCGGGCTTAGTGCGAACACCCGATCGACACGGACCACCCGGGAGTAGAACCCCCGACCTCAGACCGTCCAACAGTTCAAGCCTCCAAGTAGCTGGATTACAGGAGCTCGCCACGACTCCCAGCGAGAGTGGAGGCTGATAGTAACTTCATATACCGGGGCTAGTAGAAACCTGTTTTAAAGATTAAATTTTATGCTTTATGGAATAATTCACAGAAACTCATAATATAATTTTTTTTTAACAATTGAAGGATCTTTTGAAAAAAACTTATTAACAAATAAATAAATAAATCGCTATCGCCAAATGTTACATTCAGGTTGTAATGAGTGACGTTTTACAAAGGGAGGTAATTATTAAAAAAGTAATTTTCTACATTTACATTTAGTTTACTCCCTGCGGTATAAAACATTATACCATAAAACATTATATACATATTTATTTGTGTTCATTCGTGGCTTATGCGCTCATAATTGCTATAATAAACCATAAATAATTTTTTTGTTGCTTCATTCTCTCTATATAAGTAGTTACCTTTTGGGTTTTTAAAATACTTTTTTTGTTGCTTAAATGAATTGACGGTACTATATTGAAGGCACATTTGGGTTTTAAAAATATTTTACTTTCTCGTATATAAAGAGAAAGTATTGTAATCGTGCAAAAAAATAAAATAAAAAAATCGAGACTTTTGCAAATCTCGAGGTTTTACAGCTCCCTGACTATAACTTGAGTACTATTTCAGGTAGATAAATTCAATTTCACATATAAGTAAAATATCTAATTCTCTGCCTTCTATCAAATTTTGAGTAATTTCTGTTGACAAGAAGTAGTAATTTTCTCTATTTCCGATTTCTCAAAAAACGCATGTGAATTTATTAAGTACTAATAATATTCCGCACTATTATGCACATTTTATTTGGCCTTCACTTGGTGTGCAGTTCTTTTTTCTGCGAGATTTTATTCTTTTATAAGAAGTTTAAGTATTTAAAATGGATTAAAAATCATCCCGAGTTGCCATCCCCTGTTGTTTCATATACGAATATTCGAGAAAGTTCAGGGGAAATCACTTTCGGTTTATTATATAAATCGGTTTTGTGCTCTAGTATGTATTATGTAACCTGAAGGTAATTAACTCCGATTCAGCTTAGACAACATATTGAGTACTGTTTCAGATAGATAAACGAAATTTCACATATAAGTAAATGATCTACTACTCTGCCTTCTGTTAAATTTTGAGTAATTACCGTTGACCGGAAGTAGTAATTCACGCTATTTCCGATTTCTCAAAAAAAAAAAAGAACAAAAAACGCATGCGAATGTATAAAGTACTAATAATATTCCGCACTATTATACACATATTATTTAGCGTTCAGTTGGTGCGCAGTTTTTTTCCTACGACATTACTTTTTATTTTAAAAAGTATATGTATTTAACAATCATGTCTATATCCCGAGTTACCATCCCCCATAGTGTTATATAGGGATATTCGAAAACGTTTAGGGGAGATGACTCCCGGTTTATTACTGCATTATTACATAAAAGCTTGTTATTAAAACATTTTTTAATGAATTTTTTTCTTTACTTCAAAAATTTTAAAATTTACAATAGAGTTGCATGCCTAAAAAACCATTTCGTACCTAATGAACATGATAACGCGCGTATAATAGTGCTGAATAGTTGATTATGACAGCCTACTAATTTGGATACAATTTTAATTAATACATAAAAAATTAATTAGGCAACCAATTAAGTCAAATTTAATTTTAGATTGCATTGCCTTCATATCTTGACCTGACCAACTTGCCATCTTTGAAACGAATCTGTCAGAAGTGGCCGAAATTTGGCTCGAGCGTTTTAATCTATGACGACAGACTGACGACAGCAGACAGACTGTTGACAGATAGACAGAAGAAGCGAGTTTAATAAAATCTTCTAAAAAAAGAACTGTGTCCGCCCTTGTTGGTCAGGCTACCCCCACCCCCCCCCCCCACAAAAAAAGGAACTGGGTCCGCCCATGTTGATCAGGCTACCAGCTACCCCCCACCCCCCAAAAAAACTGTGTCCGTCCTTTTTGGTCAGGCTACACCCCCCCTATAAAAAAAAGAACTGTGTCCGGCCTTGTTGGTCAGGCTCCTCCCCCCCCCCACAAAAAAAGAACTGTGTCCGCCCTTGTTGGTCAGACCCCCCCCCTAAAAAAGAACTATGTCCGCCCATGTAGGTCAGGTTACCTCTCCCCCCCCCCCCCACAAAAAAGAACTGTGTCCGCCCTTGGTGGTCAGGTTACCTCTCCCCCCACAAAAAAGAACTGTGTCCGCCCTTGGTGGTCAGGCTACCACCTCCCCTCCCCTCCCCAATCCACCCCCTCCCCCCAAAAAAAATAACTGTGTCCGCCCTTGTTAATCAGGCTACAATACCCCACCCCCCTCCTTAAAAAAGAACTGTCCGCCCATGTTGGTCAGGTTACCTCCCCCCCCCACCACAAAAAAGAACTGTGTCCGCCCTTGTTGGTCAGACTCCCCCCCCCCATAAAAAAGAACTTTGTCCGCCCATGTTGGTCAGGTTACCTCTCCCCCCCCCCCCCCCCACAAAAAAGAACTGTGTCCACCCTTGGTGGTCAGACTCCCCCCCCCCCCCCCTAAAAAGAACTATGTCCTCCCATGTTGGTCAGGTTACCTCTCCCCCCCACAAAAAAGAACTGTGTCCGCCCTTGTTGGTCAGGCTACCCCCCCCCCCCCCCCAAAAAAAAAAGAACGGTGTCCGCCCTTGTTGGTCAGACCCCCCCCCCCCAAAAAAAAAGGAACTGTGTCCGCCCTTGTTGGTCAGGCTACCACCGAGCTGCCGCTCACAGATGCGATCCCACTACTGCGCGACACGGGGACTTTTGCCTGCTGGGTTTCCCCCCTGGGCCGTTACGTCCCTCCTTAGTCAACCTGGAGGTCCCGAGCTCCCCCCGGACCGCCATATTGATGCCGGGCTTAGTGCGGACACCCGATCGACACGGACCACCCGGGATTACAGGAGCTCGCCACGACTCCCAGCGAGAGAGGAGGCTGATATTAACTTTATATACTGGGGCTTGTAGAAACCTGTTGTAAGGTTTTTATTTTCTGCTATGTAGAATAATTCACACATACTCATAATATAATATTTCAATAATTAAAGGATCTCTTGAAAAAAATTCATTAAAAATGAATAATTCGCTATCGCCATATGTTACATTCAGATTATAAAGCGTGACGTTTTACTAAAGGAGGTAATTGTTAAAAAGTAGTTATCAACATTTAGATTAGTTTACTCCCTGCGTTGAATACCATCATTCCTCGACACAACACATACATATTTATTTGTGTTAATACAATTCTTTAAATGATTTTAGAATAAACTCAAAATTGGTTTATTTAAATTGTGGCTTATGTGATCAAAATCGTCAATAAAAGCCGTACTTTAGAGGGAACCTTGTGTCAAAACGTTATTTAATCATTTTTTCCCCTCCTTCTAGGCTACATAGCATCTTGTCAAAATCTGGTCGTTAATTAACATCCTGTAAATGTTTGTTTCCTTTATGTTGTCTAAATCTCCGTTTTGTTTACTCTTGTATTCCGCTAATTTTAAATAGATATTTTAAAATAAAGTTTTAGCATAGAAATTCTACCGGTACCTGGCCATCAGTTTTTCTTTCTTATATCACGGAAATGTTTTCAATTTAGTAATGGGGCAAGTGTACTTGTTCGTAAAATTTTTCACATTAAATATATTTTTTTTGCTTTAATCGATAGGTATAGGAGTATAGGTAGTTCACTCTTGTATTTTTATATTTCTTTTTTTTTTTTTTTGCTTTAAATCTATAAATATAAATAGTCCACTATTGTGTTTTTATATAAAGCAGTTTTGTGCTCTAGTCTGTACTATGTAACCTGCAGGAAATTGACTTTAATTCAGCTCAGACAACATATTGTACTGGATATTGTCATTGAAATGCTTGTCAAGATACCAGGTAAAATATAATTATGACGTTTTTGGTTAGGATTTAGTTTTCAATGTTTGACTTCAAAACACTAATGAGAAAATTTGAATTGATAATTATTTTTTAAAAATTGCAACCTAAAACGCATACCTTCAAATCTACAAAGTTTCATGGATTTCTTCTGATTGCCTTTATGTGTTTGTATGAATTTGTTTTACGTATAAGATAGTTGATTGGATTCTGGTGATATTTATTTGAATTCCTCTGTTGACTTCATGTTCTATACACAAAAACTTCATTTATAATAAGTCTGAAAACAAGTATTTGTTTACACATAGAGTTGTAACAAAATGACCGACAGATCACAAGGGCTCAACATTTTTATATAGAAATTCGAAATAACATTGTGCTGGCGATAAAATGTTTCTCTCTATTTTATACCTACATGTGCATTAAAACACAAAAAGAACTGTGTCTGCCCTTGTTGTTCAGGCTATAATCCCCCCCATCCCCCCAAAAAAATAAAATAAAAAGAACAGTGTCCGCCCTTATAAATCAGGCTACAACCCCCCCCCCACTAAACAAAAAGATCTGTGTCCGCCCTTGTTGGTCAGGCTACCCCCCCCCCCCCCAAAAAAAAAAGAACTGTGTCCGCCCTTGTTAATTAGGGTACAATCCCCCCTACCAAAAAAAAGATCTGTGTCCGCCCTTGTTGGTCAGGCTACCTCCCCCCCCCTAAAGAAAGAACTGTGTCCTTGGTCAGGCTACCTACCTCCACCTTCCCCCCCCAAAAAAAAGAACTGTGTCCGCCCTTGTTGGTCAATGCTACCCCCCCCCCCCCAAAGAACTGTGTCCGCCCTAGTTGGTCAGGCTACCTCCCCCCCAAAAAAAAAAGAACTGTGTCCGCCCTTGTTAATTAGGGTACAATCACCCCCTACAAAAAAAAGATCTGTGTCCGCCCTTGTTGGTCAATGCTACCCCCCCCCCCCCAAAGAACTGTGTCCGCCCTAGTTGGTCAGGCTACCTCCCCCCCAAAAAAAAAAGAACTGTGTCCGCCCTTGTTAATTAGGGTACAATCACCCCCTACAAAAAAAAGATCTGTGTCCGCCCTTGTTGGTCAGTCTACCCCCCCCCCAAAGAACTGTGTCCGCCCTTGTTGGTCAGTCTAACCCCCCCCCCCAAAGAACTGTGTCCGCCCTTGTTGGTCAGGCTACCCCCCACCCCCCAAAAAAAGAACTGTGTCCGCCCTTGTTAATCAGGCTACAACCCCCCCCCCCCCATCAAACAAAAAGATCTTTGTCCGCCCTTGTTAGTCATGCTACCCTCCCTAAAAAAAGAACTGTGTCCGCCCTTGTTAATCAGGCTACCAACCCCCCATCAAACAAAAAGATCTGTGTCCGCCCTTGTTGGTCAGGCTACCTCCCTCCCCCCAAAAAAAAAAGAACTGTGTCCGCCCTTGTTAATTAGGGTACAATCCCCCCTACCAAAAGAAAGATCTGTGTCCGCCCTTGTTGGTCAGGCTACCCCCCCCCCCAAAAAAAAAGAACTGTGTCCGCCCTTGTTGGTCAAAGCTACCCCCCAAAAGAACTGTGTCCGCCTTTGTTAGTCAGGCTACCCCCCCCCCCCCGCTAAAAAAAGAACTGTGTCCGCACTTGTTAGTCAGGCTACCCCCCCCCTAAAAAAAGAACTATGTCCGCCCTTGTAAATCAGGCTACAATCCCCCCACCCCCACCAAACAAAAAGATCTGTGTCCGCCCTAGTTGGTCAGGCTACCTCCCCCCCCCCCCCAAAAAAAAAAAGAACTGTGTCCGCCCTTGTTAATTAGGGTACAATCCCCCCTACCAAAAAAAAGATCTGTGTCCGCCCTTGTTGGTCAGGCTACCCCCCCCCCCCCCAAAAAAAAAGAACTGTGTCCGCCCTTGTTAATTAGGGTACAATCCCCCCCCCCCCCCAAAAAAAAAAAAGAACTGTGTCCGCCCTTGTTGGTCAGGCTACCTCCCCCCCCCCCTAAAAAAAGAACTGTGTCCTTGGTCAGGCTACCTACCTCCACCTCCCCCCCCCCCGCCCCAAAAAAAAGAACTATGTCCGTCCTTGTTGGTCAGGCTAACCCCCCCCCCCCCCCAAAAAAAAAAGAACTGTGTCCGCCCTTGTTAATTAGGGTACAATCCCCCTACCAAAAAAAAGATCTGTGTCCGCCCTTGTTGGTCAGGCTACCTCCCCCCCCCTAAAAAAAAATTACTGTGTCCTTGGTCAGGCTACCTACCTCCACCTTCCCCCCCCCCCCCGCCCAAAAAAAAAAAGAACTGTGTTCGCCCTTGTTGGTCAGGCTACCCCCCCCCCCCCTTCCCAAAAAAAGGAACTGTGTCCGCCCTTGTTTATTAGGCTACAATCCCCCCTCCAAAAGAAAAAAAGATCTGTGTCCGCCCTTGTTGTTCAGTCTACCCCCCCCCCCCCCCAAAAGAACTGTGTCCGCCCCCTGTTGGTCAGGCTACCCCCCCCCCCCCCCTAAAAAAAGAACTGTGTCCGTCGGTCAGGCTACCTACTTCCGTCGGTCAGGCTACCTACTTCCGTCGGTCAGGCTACCTACTTCCACCTTCCCCCCCCACCCCCACCCCCCCCCCCCAAAAAAAAAGAACTGCGTCCGCCCTTGTTGGTCAGGCTACCCCCCCCCCCCCCCAAAAAAAAAAGAACTGCGTCCGCCCTTGTTGGTCAGGCTACCCACCACCCCAAAAAAAAAAAGAACTGTGTCCGCCCTTGTTAGTCAGGCTACCCCCACTAAGAAAAGAACTGTGTCCGCCCTTGTAAATCAGGCTACAATTCCCCCCCCCCACCAAACAAAAAGATCTGTGTCCGCCCTTGTTGGTCAGGCTACCCCCCCCCCCCCCCCCAAAATAAAAGAACTGTGTCCGCCCTTGTTGGTCAATGCTACCCCCCAAAAGAACTGTGTCCGCCTTTGTTAGTCAGGCTACCCCCCCCCCCCCCCAAAAAAAAAGAACTTTGTCCGCCCTTGTTAATTAGGCTACAATCCCCCCTACCAAAAAAAAAAGATCTGTGTCCGCCTTTGTTGGTCAGGCTACCCCCCCCCCCCCCAGAAAAAAAGAACTGTGTCCGCCCTTGTTGGTCAATGCTACCCCCAAAAGAACTGTGTCCGCCTTTGTTAGTCAGGCTACCCCCCCCCCCCCCCCCCCCAAAAAAAAAAGAACTTTGTCTGCCCTTGTTAATTAGGCTACAATCCCCCCTCCAAAAGAAAAAAAGATCTGTGTCCGCCGTTTTTGGTCATGCTACACCCCCCCCCCCCAAAAAAAAAGAACTGTGTCCGCCCTTGTTGGTCAGGCTACCATCGAGCTGCCGCTCACAGATGCGATCCCACTACTGCGCGACACGGGGACTTTTGCCTGCTGGGTTTCCCCCCTGGGCCGTTACGTCCCTCCTTAGTCAACCTGGAGGTCCCGAGCTCCCCCCGGACCGCCATATTGATGCCGGGCTTAGTGCGGACACCCGATCGACACGGACCACCCGGGAGTAGAACCCCCGACCTCAGACCGTCCAACAGTTCAAGCCTCCAAGTAGCTGGATTACAGGAGCTCGCCACGACTCCCAGCGAGAGTGGAGGCTGATAGTAACTTTATATACTGGAGCTAGTAGAAACCTGTTTCGAGCATTTTATTGTACTCTATACTATATTCAAATAAACCAGTTATTAAAGGATTTTGTGGCGAAAAATAAAATAAATTTTAATTGAAAGTAGAATAATTTGTTGTCACCATATGTTACATTCAGATTATAATGCGTGACGTTTTACTAAGGGAGGTAATTATTAAAAATTATTTATAAACATTTAGATTAGTTTACTCCCAGTGTGAAATAACATCAAACAATAAAAATGTATTGATTTGTGAAAAAAATGTAGGTAATAAGAACCTTTTAATAACAAGCTTGTATGTAATAATACACTAAAAAGTAGAAAAGAAATAATTTTCTTTAAACACATAATAGACTTCTATTTAAATAACTATAAATAAAAGTGGGGTCACTTTATTACCTGTTTTATACCTTTACCAACATTTAAGAACAGACACACGCTTGTTTTTATAGTTATTTAAATAGTAGGGTAATATATATGTAAAGAAAATTATTTCTTTTCTACTTTATATTTTCTTGTATACGAAGTATAGAGAAAGTATAGTAATCATGCAAAAAAAAAAAAGAAAATTGAGATTGTTACTAATCTCGACGTTTTACACCTACATGAGTCAGAAAAACATAGTTTTGCAATCTTGTCCGTATGTCTGTGTGTGTGTATATGTGTGTGTATGTAAACACGATAAATTGAGTACCGTTACAGCTAGGTTGATGAAATTGCATATATAAGTATAATATCAAATTTGTAGATTGGCTTCAGCTTTTCAGCGATTTCCGATAACCGGAAGTGGAACTTTTTCTACTTTTAATTTTTCAAAAGCCTCGTCAAAATGGCCAACGACATATGGACCCCGTCATAAAGGCTCCCGATAAATAGGCTCCCGTCATTTAGGCTCCCGTTATATAGGCTCCCGACAAAAGAGCTTTTGTCAATAAGGCTCCTGAGAAATATGCTCCCGTCATTTTGGCTCCCGACATATAGGCTCCCGTCATTTAGTTTTTTCTACAAAACGGCCCCGGTCATTACGACTCCCGACAAATAGGCTAGCGTCATTTTGGCTCACGACAAAACGGCTCCTGTCAATTTGGCTCCAGACAAAAGGACCACTGACAATACCGTTTCAGTAGAGACTAAGTCTCCCGACAAAGCGGTCTCATTGAATATGACACCTGCCAATGGGACACCTTCATCAATATTCTTTAGAGTTAGCTTATCCAACACTCTAAAGTAATACAACGTATGCATCTCTTGTTTGGCAGGCCTTATTTTTATATTAGTTTATCTATTATAAAATATAGTATGTTTTAATTTAAGGGTCATCTATCTATGACTTCCATAGTTGAGTCGGTTACAGGCTGTTCCAACTCAGTGTGTGGGTAGAGGGGTCAATGCTGTACCTTCCTACCTCCAGTATGCTTGTAGGTTATCAAAACAAAATGTCGTTATCCTGTAAACATCATGTATATCGTACATTTTCACTTCTGTGCTCGCTTTTATGCAACAGATCTTTACTGTTGTAAATTAAACATTATCAAAATTTTAGAATTGGTAGATTTTAGTTGTTAAGGGCTTGATTTGTTTGTGAATTGATGTTGGTTCATGAAAAACAATTTCATTCAGGCATTAAAAAAAGGTTATAGTAGTAGTGGAGGTAGGACAAAATGGTTCCTTTTATGCCAATAGTGGTCATGCCATTCATTTGTCTGGAGCCAATATGTCGGGAGTCATTTTGTCGGTAGCCAATATGTCGGGAGCCCATTTGTCGGTAGCCAATATGTCATGAGCCTATTTGTCGGGAGCCCATTTGTTGTGAGCCCTTATGTCAGGAGGCAATATGTCGGGAGCCACTTTGTCGGGAGCAAGTATGTCCTGAGCCTATTTGTCGTGAGCCAATATGTCGAGAGTCCATTTGTCGGGAGCTAAATGTCGGGGGCTCATTTGTCGGGAGCCTATATGTCGCGAGTCAATATAACGGGAGCCCATTTGACGGGAGCCAATTAGTCGGGGCCCTTTTGACGGGGCTATTTTGACTGGGTCGTTTTGTCGGGAGTCGATTTGACGGGGTCATATTAACGGGGCCGTTTTGACGGGGCCGATTTGTCCCGGGCCGTTTTGACAGAGCACCATTAGTTAGTATTGTGCCCTAGACAATATTATATGACCAGAAGGTACTAAAATATATTTTTGCTCTATTCGAGAGATATAAATAGTTGTGTTTTTATATAAAGCAGTTTTGTGCTCTAGTCTGTTTTATATAACCTGAATAAAATGAACCTAATTCAACTCTGACAACATATTGTACTGGATATTGTCATTAAATAGCTTGTCAAGATACCACGCTAAATTGAATAATAACGTTTCTGGTTAGGATTTAGTTTTCAATGTTTGAATTCAAAACATTAATGTGGAAAATTCGAATTTACAACATCTAAAAGTGCAGCGTAAAACGTTTACGTCCAAATGTAAAAATGTTACAATGCATTCTCTTCTGATAACTTCTGATGTTTGTCTGTAGATAAGTTTGAACGTTAACTTAGTGCATTGGTTTATGGTGATATTTGAATTTCTCTGTACGAGTCATGTTTTATCTACAAATCTTTCATTAATAAAAATGCCTGAAATGAAGTATGTATTTACCCATAGCGTTGTAACAAAGAGTCTGATTGATCACAAGCACTAAATATTATCCTTTAGAAAATCAAAATATCGTTATACTGGCGGTAAATTGATTCACTACTTTATAAATTTTTTTTATAATGCATTAAAAAACACAAAAAGAAATGTCTCCTCTATTATTATTGAGACTACGACCCCCCCCCCATAAATGTATCTGTAATTAATGGTCAGGCTACTCCCCCTCCAAAAAAAGAACTGTGTCCGCCCTTGTTTGCCCGGCTACCTCACTCCTACCCCTCCCCCCCAAAAAAAAAAATAAGAACTGTATTCGCCCTTGATTGTCCGGCTACAAACCCCACCCAAAAAAGAACTATGTCCGCCCTTGTTGGTCAGGCTACCACCCCTAAAAAAGAACTGTGTCCGCCCTTGTTGATAAGGCTCCACCCCCCCCCCCCAAAAGAACTGTGTCCGCCCATGTTGATCAAGCTACCACCTATCCTCCCTCCCCAAATAAAAAAAAGTGTGTCCGCCCTTATTGGTCAGGCTACCCCTCCTCCCCCCCCCCAAAAAAAAAGAACTGTGTTCGCCCTTGATGGTCTGGCTACAAACCCCACCCAAAAAAAAGAAGTATGTCCGCCCTTGTTGGTCAGGCTACCACCCCTAAAAAAGAACTGTGTCCGCCCTTGTTGGCAAGGCTCCCCCTCCAAAAAAGAACTGTGTCCGCCCATGATGATCAAGCTACCACCTATCCCCCCCCCCCCAAATAAAAAAAAACTGTGTCCGCCCTTATTGGTCAGGCTACCCCTCCTCCCCCCCAAAAAAAAAAGAACCGTGTTCGCCCTTGATGGTCCGGCTACACACCCCACCCAAAAAAAAAGAACTATGTCCGCCCTTGTTGGTCAGGCTACCACCCCTAAAAAAGAACTGTGTCCGCCCTTGTTGGCAAGGCTCCCCCTCCAATAAAAAGAACTGTGTCCGCCCATAATGATCAAGCTACCACCAATTCCCCCCTAAATAAAAAAAAACTGTGTCCGCCCTTATTGGTCAGGCTACCCCTCCTCCCCCCCCCCCCCAAAAAAAAGAACCGTGTTCGCCCTTGATGGTCCGGCTACAAACCCCACCCAAAAAAAAAAGAACTATGTCCGCCCTTGTTGGTCAGGCTCCCCCTCCAAAAAAAGAACTGTGTCCGCCCATGATGATCAAGCTACCACCTATCCCCCCCCCCAAATAAAAAAAAACTGTGTCCGCCCTTATTGGTCAGGCTACCCCTCCTCCCCCCCCCCCCAAAAAAAAGAACCGTGTTCGCCCTTGATGGTCTGGCTACAAACCCCACCAAAAAAAAAAGAATTATGTCCGTCCATGTTGATCAGGCTACCACCCCTAAAAAAGAACTGTGTCCGCCCTTATTGGTCAGGCTACCACCGAGCAACCGCTCACAGATGCGATCCCACTACTGCGCGACACGGGGACTTTTGCCTGCTGGGTTTCCCCCCTGGGCCGTTACGTCCCTCCTTAGTCAACCTGGAGGTCCCGAGCTCCCCCCGGACCGCCATATTGATGGCGGGCTTAGTGCGGACACCCGATCGACACGGACCACCCGGGAGTAGAACCCCCGACCTCAGACCGTCCAACAGTTCAAGCCTCCAAGTAGCTGGATTACAGGAGCTCGCCACGACTCCCAGCGAGAGTGGAGGCTGATAGTAACTTTATATACTGGGGCGTGTAGAAACCTGTTTTAAAGATTAAATTTTATGCTTTATGGAATAATTCACAGAAACTCATAATATATTTTTTTAAATAATTGAATTATCTTTTGAAAAAAAATTTCATTAAAAAATAAATAAATAAATCGCTATCGCCATATGTTACATTCAGGTTGTAATGAGTGACGTTTTACAAAGGGAGGTAATTATTAAAAAAGTAATTTTCTACATTTACATTTAGTTTACTCCCTGCGGTATAAAACATTAAACCATAAAACATTATATACATATTTTTTTTGTGTTTATTCGTGGCTTATGCGCTCATAATTGCTATAATAAACCCTAAATAATTTTTTTGTTGCTTCATTCTCTCTATATAAATAGTTACCTTTTGGGTTTTTAAAATACTTTTTTTGTTGCTTAAATGAATTGACGGTGCTATATGAAAGTCGCATTTGGGTTTTAAAAATATTTTACTTTCTCGTATATAAAGAGAAAGTATTGTAATCGTGCAAAAAAATAAAATAAAGAAATCGAGACTTTTGCAAATCTTGAGGTTTTACAGCTCCCTGACTATAACTTGAGTACTATTTCAGGTAGATAAATTCAATTTCACATATAAGTAAAATATCTAATTCTCTGCCTTCTATCAAATTTTGAGTAATTTCTGTTGACAAGAAGTAGTAATTTTCTCTATTTCCGATTTCTCAAAAAACGCATGTGAATTTATTAAGTACTAATAATATTCCGCACTATTATGCACATTTTATTTGGCCTTCACTTGGTGTGCAGTTCTTTTTTCTGCGAGATTTTATTCTTTTATAAGAAGTTTAAGTATTTAAAATGGATTAAAAATCATCCGGAGTTGCCATCCCCTGTTGTTTCATATACGAATATTCGAGAAAGTTCAGGGGAAGTCACATTCGGTTTATTATATAAATCGGTTTTGTGCTCTAGTCTGTATTATGTAACCTGAAGGAAATCAACTCCGATTCAGCTTAGACAACATATTGAGTACTGTTTCAGATAGATAAATGAAATTTCACATATAAGTAAATGATCTACTACTCTGCCTTCTGTTAAATTTTGAGTAATTACCGTTGACCGGAAGTAGTAATTCACGCTATTTCCGATTTCTCAAAAAAAAAAAAAAAAAAAAAGAACAAAAAACGCATGCGAATGTATAAAGTACTAATAATATTCCGCACTAGTATACACATATTATTTAGCGTGCAGTATGTGCGCAGTTTTTTTTCCTACGAGATTACCTTTTATTTTAAAAAGTATATGTATTTAACAATCATGTCTATATCCCGAGTTGCCATCCCCCATAGTGTTATATAAGGATATTCAAAAACGTTTAGGGGAAATGACTCCCGGTTTATTACTGCATTATTACATAAAAGCTTGTTATTAAAAAAAAAATTTAATTAATTTTTTCTTTACTTCAAAATTAAAAAAAATTTATAATAGAATTGCATGCCTAAAAAACCATTTCGTACCTAATGAACATGATAACGCGCGTATAATAGTGCTGAATAGTTGATTATGACAGACTACTAATTTGGACACAATTTTAATTTAAAAATAAAAAATTAATTAGGCAACCAATTAAGTCAAAGTTAATTTTAGATTGCATTGCCTTCATGTCTTGACCTGATCAACTTGCCATCTTTGAAACGAATCTGTCAGAAGTGCCCGAAATTTCGCTCGAGCGCTTCGATCTATGACGACAGACTGACGACAGAAGACAGACTGTTGACAGATAGACAGAAGAAGCAAGTTTAATAAAATCATGTAAACAAAGAACTGTGTCCGTGCTTGTTGGTCACGCTACAACCCCTCCCCCCACGAAAAAAAAACTGTGTCAGGCTACCCCTCCCCCCTTCAAAAACAACTGTGCCCGCCCTTGTTAATCAGGCTGCAACCCCCCCCCCCCCCCCCCCACAAAAAAAATAACTGTCCGCCCATGTTGGTCATGCTACCACCGAGCTGCCGCTCACAGATGCGATCCCACTACTGCGCGACACGGGGACTTTTGCCTGCTGGGTTTCCCCCCTGGGCCGTTACGTCCCTCCTTAGTCAACCTGGAGGTCCCGAGCTCCCCCCGGACCGCCATATTGATGGCGGGCTTAGTGCGGACACCCGATCGACACGGACCACCCGGGAGTAGAACCCCCGACCTCAGACCGTCCAACAGTTCAAGCCTCCAAGTAGCTGGATTACAGGAGCTCGCCACGACTCCCAGCGAGAGTGGAGGCTAATATTAACTTTATATACTGGGGCTAGTAGAAACCTGTTTTAAAGATTAAATTTTATGCTTATTGGAATAATTCACAGAAACTCATAATATAATTTTTTTTAATAATTGAATTATCTTTTGAAAAAAAATTTCATTAAAAAATAAATAAATAAATCGCTATCGCCATATGTTACATTCAGATTGTAATGAGTGACGTTTTGCTAAGGGAGATAATTGTAAAAACAAGTAATTATCATAATTTTTTTAGTGTACTCCCTGGGTTATAAAACGTTAAACCATAAAACAATACACACATGTTTATCTGTATTTAATCGTGGCTTATGCTATCAAAATTGCTATGGTAATCCCTATATAATGTTTTTTTTTGTAGCTTTAGTCTCTACATTTAAACCGTTCCCTTTCGGGTTTTAAAAATACTTTTTTTTTCTTTAAGTCTATAGATATTATTATGCTGTTTGTTGCCGTAAGATTTTTAGAAATAGTTTTTGTTGCTTTATTACTGCAGTATACTGGATTAGTTCGACGAAAACTTGAGTCTAGATCAGGAGTCGGCGCCAAAAGTTACAATTTTCAAATTTTCCCTGGTTTTAAAGAGCCACTAACATTTTTTTAATTTCAAATATTTTATATTTTTATTAAGATTGCTAGTATTTGTTCAAGGAGCTGGAGAGCCCCATCTTGATATCAAAAGAGCCGCATGCGGCTCGCGAGCCGCAGGTTGCCGACCCCTGGTCTAGATAAAGATCTTCTAGATTTATTCTAGATTCTAGATCTATTAAGATTCTGTTAATTAAATGAGTCAAATGGAACGTGACACTTATACTTAAGAAACAATGAGCAGCTACTTTGAAAAAATAGATAAATATTGCAATAATAAACAGGGAGTGATCTCCAGTGGCGGAACTAGAAAAAAGGGGCCACCCCGCAGAAATTTTTTTAGGCCCCCCCCCCATATAAATATTTAGGCCTATATATGTATATATATATATATATATATATATATATATATATATATATATATATATATATATATATATATATATATATATACTCAAACACAAAATACGAACACGAAATATATATATATGTGTATATATATATGTGTATATATATATGTGTGTATATATATATATATATATATATATATATATATATATATATATATATATATATATATATCAGGGGTCGGCAACCTTTTGAAGCGGAAGAGCCAAAAGTTACGATTTTCAAAATTTCCCTGGTTTTAAAGAGCCACTAACATTTTTTTTTTTGTTTAAAATATTTTTTTTTTTTAAGGTTATTAGTATTTGTTCAAAGAGCTGGAGAGCCGCATCTTGATATCAAAAGAGCCGCATGCAGCTCGCGAGCCGCAGGTTGCCGACCCCTGATATATATATATATATATATATATATATATATATATATATATATATATATATATATATATATATATATATATATATATATATATACTCAAACACAAAATACGAACAAGGATACTTATTGCTGGCCTGTTCGTGTTTTGAGAAATACGTGGGTTTTTTTTTTAATTGAAACAAATTACAACATCATGTCATGTGTGTAAGTTCATTAGTCTGTTATGTGTTATGTGTAAATCAGTTTTATATTATGTTTGCTGTAAGACCTCTAACAACATACCGGTCAAAAAGAATATAAAACATGAAAGCTTTCTGTAAATAATGGTGTCTCGTGTCATGTTTATTTTTATGTTTTTTTTGTATTTATTTTATTAATTTTAAATACATTTTCTTTTTGTACAGTGTCATTCTTTAGTAAGTAATTTATAAACAAATAATAATACAGAGAAGTAATTGCTTTTTAATTTGTTTAGTACAAATCTATTTAAAAGAGGCTTATGAGCATCACTATTTAACTAAAAAGAAAGGGAAATAAGTCATTGAAGTGGTTTGAACGTTTGCTTATCTTTGATAAGTTTGATTGACAGTGGTTTAAAAACGAAGGAAAAATTATCGTGGGATGGTGTCTATAGAATAAAGATAATCCAACCGCAGCTACGGTAATATTTTTTACAAAACAAACATTAAGTCAAAAATGCAAGAATTATTTTTTTTAACTATAACAATTTTTTTTATGGTCGGCCGTGGGCCCCTAAATGGCGTGGGCCCCCCCGCATTGCGGGGTCTGGCGGCACTGTAGTTCCGCCCCTGGTGATCTCCCTTAAACGTTCTTGAATATTCTTATAACACTATAGGGGATGGCAACTCGGAATATATACATGTTTTTTTAAATTCTTATCTTTTTAAAATAGAATGGAATCTCGTAGAAAAAAAAGGCGCAGCAAAAGAACGCTAAATAATATGTGTATAATAGTGCGGAATATTATTAGGACTTTATAAATTCAAATGCATTTTTTGAGGAATCGGAAATAGCGTGAATTACCACTTCCGGTCAACGGAAATTACTAAAATTTGATAGCATGCAGAAAAGTAGATCTTTTACTTATATGTGAAATATAGTTATTTTAATAGAGCGCCTTTTTCTTTTTTTCTACGAAATTACATTCTATTTTAAAAAGATAAGTATTTAAAAATCATGTCTATATCCCGAGTTGCCATCCCCCTTAGTGTTATATAAGAATATTCGAGAACGTTTAAGGGAGATCACGCCCTGTTTATTATTACATTATTACATAAAAGCTTGTTATTAATGAACATAATAACGCGCGTATAATAGTACTGAATAGTTGATTATGACAGCCTACTAATTTGGACACAATTTTAATTAATTCATACAAAATTAATTAGGCATCCAATTAAATCAAATAAAATTTTTAATTGCATTGTCTTCATGTCTTGACCCACATGCCAACTTTGAAAAGTATCTGTCAGAAGTGCCCGAAATTTCGCTCGAGCGTTTCAATCGATGACGACAGACTGACGACAGCAAACAGACTGTTGACAGAGGGACAAAAGAAGCAAGTTAAATAAAATCTTGTAAAAATACTGTTTCTTCTCTTGATGGTCAGGCTACTCACCCCCCCCCCCCCCCAAATAAATAAAATTAAAATAGCTGTTTCCACCCTTAATAGTCTTGCTAAATCTTCCCCCCCCCTTCCAAAAAAAAAAACAACAACTGTGTATGCCCTTTTTGGTCAGAACTGTGTCCGTTGGTCAGGCTAACTCCCCCCTCCCCCCAAAAAAAAGAACTGTGTCCGCCCTTGTTGGTCAGGTAACCACCCTGTGTTTTATCTACAAATTCTTTATTAATAACAAAATATCTGAAATGAAGTATGTATTTACCCATAGAGTTGTAACAAAGAGTCCGACTGATCACAAACGCTAAATATTTTCCTATAGAAATTCAAAATGTCGTTATAGTGGCGGTAATAACTATTTAATAACTAATTTTTATGAAGCATTAAAAAACACAAAAAAACCCTGTCTCCTCTGTTATTGTTGATTGTTGACACTACACACCACCCCCCACCTCTAACCCCCCAAAAAAAGAACTGTGTCCGCCCTTGTTGGTCATGCTACCCCCCCCCCCCCCCCCAAAAGAACTGTGTCCGCCCTTGTTGGTCAGGCTCCCCTCCCCCCCCTTCCAAAAAAAAAAGAACTGTGTCCGCCCTTGTTGGTCAGGCTACACCCCCCCGATAAAAAAAGAACTGTGTCCGCCCTTGTTAATCAGGCTACAATGCCCCACCCCCCTCCTTAAAAAAGAACTGTCGGGGGTCGATTTGACGGGGTCATATTAATGGGGCCGTTTTGACGGGGCCGATTTGTCCCGGGCCGTTTTGACAGAGCACCATTAGTTAGTATTGTGCCCTAGACAATATTATATGACCAGAAGGTACTAAAATATTTTTTTGCTCTATTCGAGAGATATAAATAGTTCACTATTGTGTTTTTATATAAAGCAGTTTTGTGCTCTAGTCTGTTTTATATAACCTGAATAAAATGAACCTAATTCAACTCTGACAACATATTGTACTGGATATTGTCATTGAAATGCTTGTCAAGATACCACGATAAATTGAATAATAACGTTTCTGGTTAGGATTTAGTTTTAAATATTTGACTTCAAAACATGGATGTGGAAAATTCGAATTTACAACCTCTCAAAACTTGCAGCGTAAAACGTTTACGTCCAAGTGTAAAAATGTTTCAATGCATTCTCTTCTGATACCTTCTGATGTTTGTCTGTAGATAAGTTTGAACGTTAACTTAGTGCATTGGTTTCTGGTGATATTTATTGGAATTTCTCTGTACGAGTCATGTTTCATCTACAAATACATTATAAAAATATCTGAAATGAAGTATGTATTTACCCATAGCGTTGTAACAAAGAGTCCGATTGATCACAAGCACTAAATATTATCCTTTAGAAAATCAAAATATCGTTATACTGGCGGTAAATTGATTCACTACTTTATAAAATTTTTTTATAATGCATTAAAAAACACAAAAAGAAATGTCTCCTCTTTTATTGTTGAGACTACCTTATTTGTCAGACTATCATCCTCCACAAAAGAAAAAAGAACTGTGTCCGCCCCTGTTGGTCCAGTTACCCCCCCCCCCCCCTCCCCCGAAAGAAAAAAGAACTGTGTCCGTCCTTGTTTGTCAGACTACCACCCCACACAAAAGAAAAAAGAACCGTGTCAACCCCTGTTGGTCAGACTCCCCCCCCCTAAAAAAACTGTGTCCGCCCTTGTTGGTCAGACTCTCCCCCCCCCTCCCCCCCCCACCAAAAATAAACTGTGTCCACCCTTGTTAATCAGGCTACCCGCCCCCCCCCCCCACTCTTAAAAAGAACTGTGTCCGCCCTTGCTGGTCATGTTACCTCCCCCCTCCCCTCCCAAAAAAAAGAACTGTGTCCGCCCTTGTTGTTCAGGCTACCCCTCTCTCCAAAAAAAAAAAGAACTGTGTCCGCCCTTGTTGGTCAGGCTACCCCCCCCCCCCCCCAAACAAAAAAGAACTGTGTCCGCCCTTGTTGGTCAGGCTACCACCGAGCTGCCGCTCACAGATGCGATCCCACTACTGCGCGACACGGGGACTTTTGCCTGCTGGGTTTCCCCCCTGGGCGGTTACGTTCCTCCTTAGTCAACCTGGAGGTCCCGAGCTCCCCCCGGACCGCCATATTGATGCCGGGCTTAGTGCGGACACCCGATCGACACGGACCACCCGGGAGTAGAACCCCCGACCTCAGACCGTCCAACAGTTCAAGCCTCCAAGTAGCTGGATTACAGGAGCTCGCCACGACTCCCAGCGAGAGCGGAGGCTGATAGTAACTTTATATACTGGGGCGTGTAGAAACCTGTTGTAAGGTTTTTATTTTCTGCTATGTAGAATAATTCACACATACTCATAATATAATATTTCAATAATTAAAGGATCTCTTGAAAAAAATTCATTAAAAATGAATAATTCGCTATCGCCATATGTTACATTCAGATTATAAAGAGTGACGTTTTACAAAGGGAGGTAATTGTTAAAAAGTAGTTATCAACATTTAGATTAGTTTACTCCCTGCGTTGAATACCATCATTCCTCGACACAACACATACATATTTATTTGTGTTAATACAATTCTTTAAATGATTTGAGAATAAACTTAAAATTGGTTTATTTAAATTGTGGCTTATGTGATCAAAATCGTCAATGAAAGCCGTACTTTTTTCCCCTCCTTCTCGGCTACATAGCATCTTGTCAAAAACTGGTCTTTAATTAACATCCTGTAAATGTTTGTTTCCTTTATGTTGTCTAAATCTCCGTTTTGTTTACTCTTGTATTCCGCTAATTTTAAATAGATATTTTAAAATAAAGTTTTAGCATAGAAATTCTACCGGTACCTGGCCATCAGTTTTTCTTATATCACGGAAATATTTTCATTTTAGTAATGGGGCAAGTGTACTTGTTCGTAAAATTTTTCACATTAAATATATTTTTTTTGCTTTAATCGATAGGTATAGGAGTATTGGTAGTTCACTCTTGTATTTTTATATATATATATTTTTTTTTTGCTTTAAATCTATAAATATAAATAGTCCACTATTGTGTTTTTATATAAAGCAGTTTTGTGCTCTAGTCTGTTTATGTAACCTGAAAGAAATTGACTTTAATTCAGCTCAGACAACATATTGTACTGGATATTGTCATTGAAATGCTTGTCAAGATACCAGGTAAAATATAGTTATGACGTTTTTGGTTATGATTTGGTTTTCAATGTTTGACTTCAAAACACTAATGAGAAAATTTGAATTGATAACTTTTCAAAAATTGCAACCTAAAACGCACACCTTCAAATCTACAATGTTTCATGGATTTCTTCTGATTGCCTTTATGTGTTTGTATGAATTTGTTTTACGTATAAGATAGTTGATTGGATTCTGGTGATATTTATTTGAATTCCTCTGTTGACTTCATGTTCTATACACAAAAACTTCATTTATAATAAATCTGAAAACAAGTATTTGTTTACACATAGAGTTGTAACAAAATGACCGACAGATCACAAGGGCTCAACATTTTTATATAGAAATTCGAAATAACATTGTGCTGGCGATAAAATGTTTCTCTCTATTTTATATCTACATGTGCATTAAAACACAAAAAGAACTGTGTATGCCCTTGTTGTTCAGGCTATAATCCCCCCCTCCCACCAAAAAAATAAAATAAAAAGAACAGTGTCCGCCCTTGTAAATCAGGCTACAACCCCCCCCCACCAAACAAAAAGATCTGTGTCCGCCATTGTTGTTCAGGCTACCCCCCCTAAAAAAACTGTGTCCGCCCTTGTAAATCAGGCTACAATCCCCGCCCCCCACCAAACAAAAAGATCTGTGTCCGCCCTTGTTGGTCAGGCTACCCCCCCCCCCCCAAAAAAAAAGTACTGTGTCCGCCCTTGTTAATTAGGTTACAATCCCCCCTACCAAAAAAAAGATCTGTGTCCGCCCTTGTTGGTCAGGCTACCTCCCCCCCCTAAAAAAAGAACTGTGTCCTTGGTCAGGCTACCTACCTCCACCTTCCCCCCCCCAAAAAAAGAACTGTGTCCGCCCTTGTTGGTCAATGCTACCCCCCCCCAAAGAACTGTGTCCGCCCTAGTTGGTCAGGCTACCTCCCCCCCCCCCAAAAAAAAAGAACTGTGTCCGCCCTTGTTAATTAGGGTACAATCACCCCCTACAAAAAAAAAGATCTGTGTCCGCCCTTGTTGGTCAGTCTACCCCCCCCCAAAAGAACTGTGTCCGCCCTTGTTGGTCAGTCTACCCCCCCCCCCAAAAGAACTGTGTCCGCCCTTGTTGGTCAGTCTACGCCCCCCCCCCCCAAAAAAGAACTGCGTCCGCCCTTGTTAGTCAGGTTACCCCCCCACCCCCAAAAAAAGAACTGTGTCCGCCCTTGTTAATCAGGCTACAACCCCCCCCATCAAACAAAAAGATCTTAGTCCGCCCTTGTTAGTCATGCTACCCTCCCTAAAAAAAGAACTGTGTCCGCCCTTGTTAATCAGGCTACCAACACCCCATCAAACAAAAAGATCTGTGTCCGCCCTTGTTGGTCAGGCTACCTCCCTCCCCCCAAAAAAAGAACTGTGTCCGCCCTTGTTAATTAGGGTACAATCCCCCCTACCAAAAGAAAGATCTGTGTCCGCCCTTGTTGGTCAGGCTACCCCCCCCCAAAAAAAGAACTGTGTCCGCCCTTGTTGGTCAATGCTACCCCCCAAAAGAACTGTGTCCGCCTTTGTTAGTCAGGCTACCCCCCCCCCCCGCTCAAAAAAACTCTGTCCTTGGTCAGGCTACCTACCTCCACCTTCCCCCCCCCCCCCAAAAAAAAAGAACTGTGTCCGCCCTTGTTAATCAGGCTACCCCCCTAAAAAGAACTGTGTCCGCACTTGTTAGTCAGGCTACCACCCCCCCCCCCTAAAAAAAGAACTTTGTCCGCCCTTGTAAATCAGGCTACAATCCCCCCCCCCCACCAAACAAAAAGATCTGTGTCCGCCCTAGTTGGTCAGGCTACCTCCCCCCCCCCCCCAAAAAAAAAAAGAACTGTATCCGCCCTTTTTGGTCAGGCTACCCCCCCCCCCTACTCTTAAAAAGAACTGTCCCCTGTCTTATTGTTGAGACTACCCCCCCCTACCAAATAAAAAAAACTGTGTCCCCCTTGGTGATCAGGCTACCCCCCCCCCCCAAAAAAAAAGAACTGTGTCCGCCCTTGTTGGTCAGGCTACCACCGAGCTGCCGCTCACAGATGCGATCCCACTACTGCGCGACACGGGGACTTTTGCCTGCTGGGTTTCCCCCCTGGGCCGTTACGTCCCTCCTTAGTCAACCTGGAGGTCCCGAGCTCCCCCCGGACCGCCATATTGATGCCGGGCTTAGTGCGGACACCCGATCGACACGGACCACCCGGGAGTAGAACCCCCGACCTCAGACCGTCCAACAGTTCAAGCCTCCAAGTAGCTGGATTACAGGAGCTCGCCACGACTCCCAGCGAGAGTGGAGGCTGATAGTAACTTTATATACTGGGGCGTGTAGAAACCTGTTGTAAGGTTTTTATTTTCTGCTATGTAGAATAATTCACACATACTCATAATATAATATTTCAATAATTAAAGGATCTCTTGAAAAAAATTCATTAAAAATGAATAATTCGCTATCGCCATATGTTACATTCAGATTATAAAGAGTGACGTTTTACAAAGGGAGGTAATTGTTAAAAAGTAGTTATCAACATTTAGATTAGTTTACTCCCTGCGTTGAATACCATCATTCCTCGACACAACACATACATATTTATTTGTGTTAATACAATTCTTTAAATGATTTGAGAATAAACTTAAAATTGGTTTATTTAAATTGTGGCTTATGTGATCAAAATCGTCAATGAAAGCCGTACTTTTTTCCCCTCCTTCTCGGCTACATAGCATCTTGTCAAAAACTGGTCTTTAATTAACATCCTGTAAATGTTTGTTTCCTTTATGTTGTCTAAATCTCCGTTTTGTTTACTCTTGTATTCCGCTAATTTTAAATAGATATTTTAAAATAAAGTTTTAGCATAGAAATTCTACCGGTACCTGGCCATCAGTTTTTCTTATATCACGGAAATATTTTCATTTTAGTAATGGGGCAAGTGTACTTGTTCGTAAAATTTTTCACATTAAATATATTTTTTTTGCTTTAATCGATAGGTATAGGAGTATTGGTAGTTCACTCTTGTATTTTTATATATATATATTTTTTTTTTTGCTTTAAATCTATAAATATAAATAGTCCACTATTGTGTTTTTATATAAAGCAGTTTTGTGCTCTAGTCTGTTTATGTAACCTGAAAGAAATTAACTTTAATTCAGCTCAGACAACATATTGTACTGGATATTGTCATTGAAATGCTTGTCAAGATACCAGGTAAAATATAGTTATGACGTTTTTGGTTATGATTTGGTTTTCAATGTTTGACTTCAAAACACTAATGAGAAAATTTGAATTGATAACTTTTCAAAAATTGCAACCTAAAACGTATACCTTCAAATCTACAATGTTTCATGGATTTCTTCTGATTGCCTTTATGTGTTTGTATGAATTTGTTTTACGTATAAGATAGTTGATTGGATTCTGGTGATATTTATTTGAATTCCTCTGTTGACTTCATGTTCTATACACAAAAACTTCATTTATAATAAGTCTGAAAACAAGTATTTGTTTACACATAGAGTTGTAACAAAATGACCGACAGATCACAAGCGCTCAACATTTTTATATAGAAATTCGATATAACATTGTGCTGGCGATAAAAAGTTTCTCTCTATTTAATACCTACATGTGCATTAAAACACAAAAAGAACTGTGTATGCCCTTGTTGTTCAGGCTATAATCCCCCCCCTCCCACCAAAAAAAAAGATCTATGTCCGCTCTTGTTGGTCAGACTCCCCCCCCCCCCTTAAAAAAAGAACTGTGTCTGCCCTTGTTGGTCAGGCTTCCACCGAGCTGCCGCTCACAGATGCGATCCCACTACTGCGCGACACGGGGACGTTTGCCTGCTGGGTTTCCCCCTTGTTGGCCAGGCTACTTCCCCCTCCCCGCGCCCCTCACCCCCCCAACAAAAAAAAAAGAACTGCGTCCGCCCTTGTTAGTCTGGCTCCCCCCCCCCAAAAAAAAAGATCTATGTCCGCTCTTGTTGGTTAGGCTACCTCCCCCTCCCCCCTTAAAAAAAGAACTGCGTCCGCCCTTGTTAGTCTGGCTCCCCTCCCCCCCACAAAAAAAAGATCTGCGTCCGCCCTTGTTGGCAAGGCTCCCTCCTTCCTCCCACAAAAAAGAACTGTGTCCGCCCTTGTTGGTCAGACTCCCCCCCCCCCCCCCACAAAAAAAGAACTGTGTCCGCCCTTGTTGGTCAGGCTACCACCGAGCTGCCGCTCACAGATGCGATCCCACTACTGCGCGACACGGGGACTTTTGCCTGCTGGGTTTCCCCCCTGGGCCGTTACGTCCCTCCTTAGTCAACCTGGAGGTCCCGAGCTCCCCCCGGACCGCCATATTGATGCCGGGCTTAGTGCGGACACCCGATCGACACGGACCACCCGGGAGTAGAACCCCCGACCTCAGACCGTCCAACAGTTCAAGCCTCCAAGTAGCTGGATTACAGGAGCTCGCCACGACTCCCAGCGAGAGTGGAGGCTGATATTAACTTTATATAGCGGGGCTTGTAGAGGATTTCATTTTACGCTATACAATAGTTCAATAATACAATTATTGAAGGATATTGTGAACAGAATCATTGAAACAGATAGTACAATTATTTGTTATCACTACACGTTACCCGTTACATGCAGTTTGTAATGCGTTACGTTTAAGCTAAGGGAGATAATCGTTAAATAGCTATGATTAGCATTATGATTAGGTTACTGCCTAAGTTTTAAAAATGTTAACCAATTAACTTTTATTTCATTAACATAGAAAAATGTTTTTAATTGTTTGTAACACTTTAATAATTTAAAAAAAAATTGTATTTCATGATTCTAACGTTAATACCAAGCTTAGTCCGAATGAGAACGGCTTATTTAACTCAATAACTGATACTTCAATGGCTTTTTAAAATCTCTGAGTCGACTCATGCGGATCTCCTTAAAAGAAGTGGCGTTTACGTTTTTAAACCCACCTGTAACCAAATGTTTCCTATTGATCCTGCTACCAAATACACGTTTCATAATATTTTAAGAACATGCAATCTACTATTTTCAGCCTCACCTCCCCCCCCCCTATTTTCTAAAGGTCCACACCGGCCAGAAAGAAGGCTGAAATAAACTTCTGTATTCATATCTTATATTGCGCAGTAATATTATCAACCTAAACTACTGTTAAGACAACTATTATACGGAGCATTAAATTGTGTCATGTAACATTAATGCTTTCTCTACTCCCATGTAATTGTCAAACTCTCCTCCTCCTCGTACCAGCGACAAACCCAACCCGAGGGTGTACAAAGTCTGGGCAGGAGATCACAACAGTAACAACACAGACGGTTGGGAGCAGAGGCGGGACATTGAGGAGGTCATCTTACATGAGGACTACAATCGTGAGTACAATACAGAGTATGGTGTTCAACACAGCCACACAGCCACACAGCTACACATGAACACAGCCACACGTGTACACAGCCACACAACATTGTGTTAAACACAGACACACATGAACACATCCACACATGAACACAGCCACACATGAACATAGCTACACATGAACCCAGCCACACATGAACACAGTCACACGTGAACACAGCCACACGTGAACACAGCCACACGTGAACACAGCGACACAGCCACACATGAACACAGCTACACATGAACACAGTCACACAGCCACACATGAACACAGCCACACATGAACACAGCAACACATGAACACAGCCACACATGAACACAGCCACACATGAACACAGCCACATATGAACACAGTCACACATGAACACAACCACACAGCCACACATGAACTCAACCACACAGCCACACATGAACACAGCCACACAGCTCCATATGAACACAGTCACACATGAACACAGCCACACATGAACACAGTCACACATGAACACAGCCACACATGAACACAGCCACACATCTCTGATGCCTTTATACACATAACTGTAGAAGCTCTTGAGTACAAGTTCTGGTGCATTAGAACCCGCTTTACACAAGGGACATATGTGTCCCTTAAACAACAGTCAGATAACTGAAAACTGGCTAAAGATAAACGACTACACACACACCCACCCACACCCACACACAAGCGCACGCACGCACACACACACACCCACCTACACTCACACCCACACACACACACGTACACACACACAAACACATATATATTTACGACCCCCTAGGAGTTTGACCTGGTCTGACCCTACCCTATTTGAGGGTAAGACGCCCATTAATTAGGTAGGCAGGTGACCGGTGATTGAACGCCATTATTATATTAGGCCGTGCAAGCAACAATATATAAAAATTAAAAAAAAAACCCAACTTTAATAATCTTTTAAATTAATTTAAAAAAAAAGAATTTTATGGACCAGCGCATTTAATAAAGAAAGCAAACAGACATTGGGAACGAAACAAAAGCTTATACAAAAAACTGAGTTTTTCTTTCTCTTTCTTTATAAGGTAGCAGACTAAAACAACAAAACTCTGAATAGGTCTTGTAGCACGACACTTGACATTGTATTTATTTACTTTGCTTGTATTTTTAAATATTTCATCTACTGTAAACATAATTTTGGTAAACATTTTTTATGATCCTTATTTGGAGTTGTTTTGTTTGCCGTTCTAGATCTCAGTTCACCTTATTTCATGACCCCTACCTCGCCTTACGTTAGTTCATGACTCCTATATCACTTCAACCTATTTCATGCCTCCTACCTCATCCCCCTTACTCCATGACTCTCCTACCTCACCTCCCTCCTTACTCCATGACTCTCCTACCTCATCCCCCTTACTCCATGACTCTCCAACCTCACCTCCCCCCTTACTCCATGACTCTCCTACCTCACCTCCCTCCTTACTCCATGACTCTCCTACCTCACCTCCCTCCTTACTCCATGACTCTCCTACCTCCCCCCTTACTCAATGACTCTCCTACCTCACCTCCCTTTACTCCATGACTCTCCTACTTCACCTCCCTTTACTCCATGACTCTCCTACCTCACCTCCCTTTACTCCATGACTCTCCTACTTCACCTCCCTTTACTCCATGACTCTCCTACTTCACCTCCCTTTACTCCATGACTCTCCTACCTCACCTCCCTTTACTCCATGACTCTCCTACCTCACCTCCCTTTACTCCATGACTCTCCTACCTCACCTCCCTTTACTCCATGACTCTCCTACCTCACCTCCCTTTACTCCATGACTCTCCTACCTCACCTCCCTTTACTCCATGACTCTCCTACCTCACCTCCCTTTACTCCATGACTCTCCTACCTCACCTCCCTTTACTCCATGACTCTCCTACCTCACCTCCCTTTACTCCATGACTCTCCTACCTCACCTCCCTTTACTCCATGACTCTCCTACCTCACCTCCCTTTACTCCATGACTCTCCTACCTCACCTCCCTTTACTCCATGACTCTCCTACCTCACCTCCCTTTACTCCATGACTCTCCTACCTCACCTCCCTTTACTCCATGACTCCTACCTCACCCCCTTTACTCCATGACTCTCCTACCTCACCTCTTCTTCCTACCCATGCTAACACCACCTACCACACCAATCGCCTACAGACACCAGCAAAAACAACGACATCGCCCTCATCCGAGTCTCCCCAGCCCTAGAATACAACCCCTACGTCCAGCCAGCCTGCCTGCCTGAAAGTGCCGACAGCTACCAAGAAAACGTCGACTGCGTCATATCCGGTTGGGGCAACGTAAACAAAACGCCCTCTTTCGGTAAATAGTTGGTCAAAGCCGTGTTCTGTAGTTCTCGTTTTAATTATAATTAGATTGCATTTTAGTTGTATTTTAGATTTAGTAATCTATCTAACGTTTTTGTTCCGCTTTCATAAGCATCATTTTTATAGTTTTTATAAAAGTTCCTTCTTTATTAAATCCTACTTTTTTTTCTTTTCAAAATAAGTTGTTAAGTTTTTATTTTCTCGTATACAAAGTATAAAGAAAATAATGTAATCGTGCAAAAAAAAAAAAAGAATAAAAAATCGAGATTTTTGCAAATCTCGACGTTTTACACCTCCTTGAGTCGGAAAATCAATTGCAATCTTGTCCGTATGTGTGTGTGTGTGTGTGTGTGTGTGTGTGTGTCTGTAAACACGATAATTGAGTGCCGTTACAGCTAGGTTAATGACATTTTATATATAAGTATAATATAAAATTTGTAGTTCTTTATCGACTTTTCAGCGATTTCCTATAACCGGAAGTGGAACTTTTTCTACTTTCAATTTTTCAAAAGCCTATGGTACTATTTCAGATAGATAAATGAAATTTCACATATAAGTAAAAGATCTAATTCTCTGCCTTCTATCAAATTTTGAGTAACTTCCGTTGACCGGAAGTAGTAATTTAAGCTATTTCCAATTTCTCAAAAAACGCATGTGAATTTATAAAGTACAAATAATATTCCGCACTATTATACACAGATTGTTTGGCGTTCACTTGGTGCGCAATTATTTTTTCTACGAGATTCTATTCAATTTTAAAAAGTTTAAGTATTTAAAATGGATTAAAAATCATATCTATATCCCGAATTGCTATCCCCCGTTGTGTTATATAAGAATAATCGAGAAAGTTTAGGGGAGATCAATCCCTGTTTATAAAATTTGTTCCTTTAAAAACTATTGCATTATTGTAATCCGATTCAGGTAAAGTTCCAGCCCATTACCCAGACACTCTGAGACAAGCCAAGGTGCGAATCGTCAACGACGCCGAGTGTTTAATGTTGAGTAACTTTCAACCAGAGACCATGGTGTGTGCTGGGAATGTCTCAGGGGGCGTGGACAGCTGCGATGGGGACAGTGGGGGTCCACTGATGTGTCTTGTGCAAGGTGGGTCAATGTAGAGGTCTGGTGGGTCAATGTAGGGGTCGCTGGTGTGTCCAGTGCCGGCGCCAGGTTATTTAGCGACATAGGCAAAACTTATTAAAATGCCCCCCCTCGCAATTTTTTTCGGGCTCTTTATTATATATATATATATATATATATATATATATATATATATATATATATATATATATATATATATATATATATATATATATATATATATATATATATATATATATATATATATATATATTAGAAGACTGTCTCACTAAATTCTAAATTAAATAATTTTATTGCAAAGTATATTCATTATGAGACATGAGTCAAACTATTTTAATTAGTTTTATCGGCACCCCGATTCGACTATTTAAAGGAGAGAATAAGCCATGGAAGTGGTTTAAAGATTTGACTTTTTTTCATACTACAACTTATGTAGTATTTTTTTTTTCTCTTCGCAAAAGTGTGTTTTAGTTACTGTGGATACTGTAGAACAATTACTGCTGCAATCGATTAGTTTTTTTTTTTTTACATGACCACTAGTCTATCAAGGTGCAAAAAAATATAATTTTTTGTCGGAACCACCCCCCGAACGAAATGGAAGTTATATAGAAAATATATACTTTTAACAGTGCCCCCCCCCCCCTTTGAAATTTTAGTCCGTCGTTCCCCCACCCAGAAAATTTTAAGTGCCCCCACTCCCGGAGAAAAATGTCTGGAAGAAACACTGGTTAAAAAGCGCCCCGAACTTTTCAAATAAGGGAGGTCGGGGCGCATTTTCGCCAAGGCGAATACTTATAAATAGGTCTAATTTGAAGATGGGGCGCAAAATTGATAGTTCGTCTTGGAAACCTAATAGATCGCTACGCCTTTATAAATAGTTAATGTAATCTAATCAAAGTTATAAATTATTAGGTACTTTTTACTAATTACGATTTCACATTTTTGCGCCCCCCCCCACCCCTACGGACAGCGCCCTAGGCGATCGCCTAGTTCGCCTTATGAGGCCCTGGGTGTCTTGTAGAAAGTGGGTCGCTGGTGTGTTTTGCATAAGTAGGGTCAAATTAGGGGTCTCTGGTGGGTCTTGTACAAGGTGGGTCAAAGTAGATGTCTGCCTCGTGGACTGTAAGATTTTAAATGGCAGTGGGGTAGGCGGGGGGTGGGGTTAGGGGGGTCATAACCCCCCATAGACCCCTCGGTATATATAAAGTATGAGGGGGGTGCAAATCGAAAGTTTGAGAGGAGGTTCAAATCAGAAGTCTAAGGGGGGGGGGGGAGGGGGGTTCAAATCGAAAGTTTGTCCCCGGATAAAAATTGGACCCCCCCCTGAGACGATCCTGGCTACGCCACTGGCAAATGGTACTTTACTTTAAAAAACATATTTTTACCGAATTAGACTATCTGTAAAAGCAGACAATTGATTATTTGCAAAAGTTTTCAAGAAAAAATTTAACTTTATAAATGGCGTTTACTGCTTGTGCTTATTTCTATTTAAAACCTACATACGTCCTGCAACAAAAAATATTTCCCCTTCTAGAGTTCACATTAGTTGTTGATTTATCCCCTAGGTTATCACACAGTCCTGGGCATTACGTCCTGGGGTATAGGATGTGCTCACGAGTTATACCCCGGCATATATGTTCGGGTCCACAGCTTTTTAGACTGGATTTCTCGCACCATCGCCAGCTGGAGAGCGGACGTACAAGAAAAACAAATGTATTGGAGAAAGTTGAAATAAATTACACGGCATTCAAGAATACGGTTTAAAATTAAATTATACTTTACTAGTATCACAAATAGAATTTTTTTTCCATCATTGCATTTTACTTGCTTGCCAGATTTATAATTTTAAAGATTCTCAGCAAGTAACGCTCGTTTTTTTTATTGTTGAAGCTTTCTATTTGTAGGTAGATAAACTATTTGAGATACTCTACCGCTAGGCTTGGTAGCTTTTCGTATTTTGGCCTCAATGGAGCCCACTTCCCCACTGCTAGGTCTATGACCATTATCTAGCGCACCCCTACCCCTACTATTAGGTCTATGACAGGGGTCGGCAACCTGCGGCTCGCGAGCCGCATGCGGCTCTTTTGATATCAAGATGCGGCTCTCCAGCTCCTTGAACAAATACTAATAATCTTAATAAAAAAATAAGATATTTGAAATAAAAAATATGTTGGTGGCTCTTTAAAACCAGGGAAATTTTGAAAATTTTAACTTTTGGCTCTTCCGCTTCAAAAGGTTGCCGACCCCTGGTCTATGACCATTATCTAGCGCACTCCCTCCCTTTTATTAAAGAAAGCAAATTAGATTTATTTTCTTATTTTCAGTGCTTTTAAAAGCTTGTTGCTATTATAAAGGTTTTTTGTTTATATTTTTTCTCATTGGTGTAAGCTTTAATCATTTGACATACGTAAAAATTGTATATCAAATTGTTTTAATTTCTATATACGGTGAGGTCATTTGTTAAGGTAGCACGACACGGAAGGATGTGCTTTTTAAACACATTTTATATATATATATATATATATATATATATATATATATATATATATATATATATATATATATATATATATATATATATATATATATATATATTATATATATATATATATATATATATATATATATATATATATATATATATATATATATATATATATATATATATATATATATTATACTGGAGCTTTACTAATAAATATAAATACAAACACGAGCTGTCATGGTGTCAACTAATTTAGTTGTCTCGTCCAGTCCATTATCCTACAATTTTCTATTTAGTGTCACCCTCCCCATCCCCCCCCCCCACTTTAATGGTACTTAACGCTCCCGTTATGACGTCACCGCCTATCTGTAATCTAATGTTTACTCTACATGCCGGACATGTTAATTAATGAGATCTGTCATTAGAAAAAAAAAGTAGCCCGAAAAATAATATAAACAAATATGTTTGTCATTGTGTAAAAAAATTGTGGTCGGCTGTTCTGAAAGAACGACTATAGATAGATCTAACTATTTTACCATCATATGACTCATATTTCTGCCATCACAGTTGACATTTAACGATGTTTTATTGCATTAGCAACACCATTGCTATACCATTGCTATATAAGGCAGTAACACCTGTTCTGAAAACAATACCATAAAGAAATATTTTACTTTAGCCATGCATTCAAAGTGTTATCATCTGGCCAACTAGAGGGATTATATCACATACACGCGATGACCACAGAAACAGAGGCGTCGTGAGTGAGTGGGGGGGGGGGGTGGCGGGGGTTGCGGACCGCACCGGGTGACACCTTTTAAGTAAAAAATAGCAAAATATATATAGAAAAAAAAAGATTATTCAAAATACATAAATGATTAATTAGAGTTAAAAAGTCCCGACGAGGGTGAGAGATGCAGGGGAGGGGGGGGGGGGGTGGGGGTGGGGTGGGTGACACCATGACGTAAACCTGCTAACGGTATAGAAAACTATATTACATCCAGCTGTATTAATAACCGACTATAGATGAACATCGTTAGTATTATCTGTTCACAGTTTAAAGCTATCATCGGGTGTAGAAGGGGATGTGAAACCAACTAAACGTTGAAAAATTTGCCTGAAGAAAAATGTTTTCTTGAGAATTGTTATAACTGGCACGTCAATCTTCTCGTCTTGGGGTGGGGGTGTATACATACGTACATATATATATATATATATATATATATATATATATATATATATATATATATATATATATATATATATATATATATATATATTTATATATATACACACACATATATGCCTATATATAGATTTTTTTTCGCTGGAATTGGGGGGGGGGGGGGGGTTGACACGATTAGTTTCCGCACCGGCTGACACCCGACCTAGCGACCTTTTGCATCTAAAAAGACCTTAAAGAAGATAAAATGACAAATTAATGCCTATAAATTCGCTTTGGTTAAAAAAAAACACATGGTTTAATTAGCAAATTCAACTTATTGAAAATACATAATAATCTATAACTAACTTTAAATTTCTTTATTTTGAAATGGGCTCCTTTCTGAATTTTATCTGAACTTTTTTTTATTTTCTAATTTGCATAAAAAACCTATAGACACTAGAATTACGTATTGATATTCGGTAAAAGAAAGATTACTCACACTAATGACGATATATGTAAAATCAATGTTGAATCCCATGTTTAAAAAAACATCTTCTTTCAGGGGCTACAAATAGGTACATATTGTAACGTTTAGGTACAAAGAAAAACGATACCTAAGGGAGACAACTAAAATTGTTAATTTAAAAAGTGAATAAACTAAGTAAAAACTTTGTGTAATTAGCTAATTCAACTCATTTGGAAAAGTCATTTATATTTTGCAATTGACAAAAGTAGCTAGTTTATAAATTGCCGAAAATTTATTTTTGGGGAAAAATACTTTTCAAAATTACTACCAGTATTAAAAGAATAAAGACTATACGATTATGTATTAGACTTTGTTATGATTCAGATCCCTAATATTAGAAATACTATAGTGTCTGTAAAGGAAAAAGCATTAATTTTGGATCCCCATTCTGGGGACAAGAAATAATAAACCCGGAGTGATCTCCCCTAAACTTTCTCGAATACTCCTATATAAAATAACAGGGGATGGGAACTCGGGCTATAGACATGATTTTTAATCCATTTTAAATACTTAAAGTTTTAAAAATAGAATAAAATCTCGTAGACAAATTAATTGCACACCAAGTGAACGCCAAATAAAAAAGCGCATAATAGTGCGCAATATTATTAGTACTTTTAAAATTTACATTCGTTTTTTGAGAAATCGGAAGTAGCGTAAATTACTACTTCCAGTCAACGGAAATTACTCAAAATTTAACAGAAGGTAGAGAATTAGATCTTTTACTTACATGCGAAATTTCATTTATCTATCTGAAATAGTACTCAAGTTATAGGCTTTTGAAAAATTCAAAGTAGGAAAAGTACCACTTCCGGTTATCGGAAATCGCTCAAAAGTTGATACGGATCTACGATTTTGATAAAATACTTATATATGAAATTTCATCAACCTAGCTGTAACGGTACTCAAGTTATCGTGTTTACACACGGACACACAGACAGACAGACAGACAGACACACAGACAGACACACAGACATACGGACAAGATTGCAAAATTATGTTTCTCCGTATCAGTGAGGTGTAAAACATCGAGATTTTTACAGATTTGTATAAATCTCGATTTTTTTTTGCACGATTACAAGACTTTCTCTATACTTCGTATATACGAGAAAGTAAAAATGACACACAGGTTCCCTTACAAAAGTCAGCTTTTCGGATACGAGTTGTGTGGAAGCATTATTATATAATAGGGGATTCGTATATTGAACTTTTGCATGCTATTCTAAATGTTATGCCCAAATGGCAAAATGTAAGCTAATATTTGAAGTTTAACAAGTGAGCAGTTAGAGGCGTCGCGGGGGCGGGGTGCGGACCGCACCGGGTGACACCATTTAGGGGGGGGGGGTGACACCGAGACAAAGAAAAAATTGCAAGATATATAGAATAAATATGTTTTTTTGCCAGTTCAATGAGTGGTCAATTCGAGTTAAAAAGTATGTTTAGTACATATGACGATTCTGACAAGGGGCCCCTTTGGGGAGGGGGGGGGAAGGTGGGGGGGGGGGGGTAACACGTAGACATTAAAACAATAGAGAAAACAATGCTACACCCAGCGGTAGTAACAACCGACTATAGATAAACATCATTAGTATTAAATGTGAACACTTTATTGCTATTACATTTAACTGGCACCAACTTCAAAATTTACAGACAAAAAAAAAGAGGGGGGGGGGGGTGTGACACCATAAGGTGCCGCACCGGGTGACACCCGACCTAGCGACGCCACTGCACAGAAAAAAACGTACCGGAAAAAGCGCAACCGAAAACTAGGCAGAGAAAATGCGCACTTTAAACGGATGACACGCAAAAATTTTATTTAATCATATTTCGCGGAAAGATGTTTTACTATGCAACAATGTATAAGCGATCATTCTTTGTTCACATCTTTGAATTATAAAAACAAACAAACTACAATGCCCAATTATAGTAGTTTTTTTTGGATTAAGTACACTACTTTTAGACTGTTTTACAGACATCAAATAGTTCTGAAAGACACTGTGAAGTAGCTCTATGTAGACACGTCTCTTGGAAAACAAAAACCCACCAAACCTAAAAAGCCACCAAACCTAAAAAAAGCCACCAAACCTAAGAAAGCCACCAAACCTAAAAAAGCCACCAAACCTAAAAAAGCAACCAAAATTAAGAAAGCCACCAAACCTAAAAAAAGCCAACAAACCTAACAAATCCATCAAACCTAAGAAAGCCACCAAACCTAAGAAAGCCACCAAACCTAAAAAAGCCGCCAAACCTAAAAAAGCAACCAAACCTAAGAAAGCCAACAAACCTAAGAAAGCCACCAAACCTAAGAAATCCATCAAACCTAAAAAAGCAACCAAACCTAAGAAAGCCAACAAACCTAAGAAAGCCACCAAACCTAAGAAATCCATCAAACCTAAGAAAGCCACCAAACCTAAGAAAGCCAACAAAGCTAAAAAAGCCACCAAACCTAACAAAAGCCACCAAACCTGAAAAACCCACCAAACTTGTAATAATACCTACAAACCCTGACAACCTCCACCAAATAAAGTATAACCTCCACCACCGTATAAAGCAATATAACAGCGATTTAACTACACCTTGCAAATATATATCTGCGTTGTATTTCCTTATATTTTAACCACGAAAAGTATTCTGTTTCGTTAATGTGACGCAACAACTAAAATACAAAGATCGCCATCAAAGCGAAGCTGAAGATACCAGCTTCCATGCTCAGAACTAAACAGATAAACAAATTACAATTTGGGCATGGTATGGTTATTGTGACGTACACGCACCACATTTTGTTTGTTGTTTTTCTGATCTTTGCCAAACAGGAGGCACCATCCTAGCACTCATGTTTTTGACATATACCTGGGCCTCTGTTGCTCCCCTCCCCCCTTTAGAACCTAACCTAATATTAATAAATAAAAAACAAATTGCAGCTTTAGTGAAGTAGAAATAAAATAACCGACTGAGGTAAACGACCAGCATGCGGTATTTACACCGGTATCATTGGGAGTTTTTTTTCTTCTACCAAGCGAGTTAATCGGACTCAAGTATGTCGAGGCCTGCCTGGTTAATGGGGGTTGGTGGTTGGGGTTGGTGTGTGTGTGTGTGGGGGGGGGGGTGGAGGAATGTCTCAATGAACCAGGATGTCCGTATCTCGGATATAGAGTAGAGCTATAAAATAAAATAGTGTTGCCCTTTTTAAAGCTATAAAATAAAATATTGTTGCCCTTTTAGAGCTACAAAATAAAATAGTGTTGCTCTTTTGGAGCTATAAAATAAAATATTGTTGACCTTTTAGAGCTATAAAATAAAATATTATTGCCCTTTTAGAGCTATAAAATAAAATATTGTTGCCCATTTAGAGCTATAAAATAAAATATTGTTGCCCATTTAGTGCTATAAAATAAAATAGTGTTGCCCTTTTAAAGCTATAAAATAAAATATTGTTGACCATTTAGAGCTATAAAATAAAATATTGTTGCCCACTTAGAGCTATAAAATAAAATAGTGTTGCCCTTTTAAAGCTATAAAAATAAAATATTGTTGCACTTTTAGAGCTATAAAATAAAATATTGTTGCCCATTTACAGCTATAAAATAAAATAGTGTTGCCCTTTTAGAGCTATAAAATAAAATATTGTTGCCATTTTAGAGCTACAAAATAAAATATTGTTGCCCTTTTAGAGCTACAAAATAAACTGTTGTTGCCATTTAAGAGCTATAAAATAAACTGTTGTTGCCCTTTTAGAGCTACAAAATAAAATAGTGTTGTCCTTTTAGAGCTATAAAATAAAATATTGTTGCCCTTTTAGAGCTACAAAAATAAAATATTGTTGCCCTTTTAGAGCAACAAAAATAAAATATTGTTGCCCTGTCGTACCCGCTGGTCAATGGGGCAGGGTGGAGCTCGAGTGTATGTTTACCTGGTATAGGGGGATTGGTCGGGGAGGTAAAGCACACGGTTACTAACCCGAAAATCCCGAGTTCGAATTCTCAGAGCAGATGAGGATCGTTAGCTTGGGACAGAAAACCACCCGGAGTTAAAATGGAAGTGGAGTCCCTTAGGTGACATGACTTTCAACACTGGGTACCGTTGGGTAGCTCCTGCGACACTGCTGATTCCAAGCTGTACAGGTAACGTCCTGTCCTTTGGGCCCATCAGCTTTGTGGGGAGAGGTGGGTCTGACACAATGTGGGTACTATCTGTCTTTTCTCAACTTACTGCGCAGGATTTGTGCTAGGATTGACTTTATCTATTAGACGCCTTTCTTCTTCTTCTTAAGGATACGTGTCAAATGGTTATGCGCCATTGATGTCATTGACTCCGATTTCCAACCAAGAACAAACTACAAGGCAGCAGTTGTTTGATTTTGGAGTTGTCTCTCCTAGAAGAGTGGCTGTCCCCAGCTAACGAGGCTCATCTGCCCGAGGGTTCGAACTCGAGAGTTTTCGGTTTAGCAACCATGAGCTTTACCGCAACTCGACCACGCCGACCCCCTATTAGACGCCATTATAGCGGAAGTCCTCGTCCAATCTCCTGTTGGGGAACCGAACTCGGGCTTTGGTAGTATGGGCAGGCAGGCAACGCTCTATCCACCGACCACGCCATCCCACACCACCCACAGAAAGCCACATACATTTTAAACACGCAATAACGGCTTTCTAATATTACTAAAAATCTTTTCGCCACCAATTGAACTTTGACCTTTTGCCGAACAATGTAAATAAACAGTCAAGCCAAAAGGGGGCGGGGCCAACTATGATTTTGTTTGTTTTTTGTAACAATAACGAGTTAATGGAAGAACAACACTGTCAAACATACGTAGGAAACTGCGCACCGATTGGTTGTCTCGTTCTAGCCCCAGCCGCGAGCATGTTTATAAATAAGTTGTCGTTACACTGCAGCAGACAAAAGCTTTTTACGCCGGGGGCCGTTCAGTGTTAAAGTGGGGAACCCGGAAATGACGTTTTCACCAGTTGTGTGTTGTGTTGTCGTCGTCGTCGTCTGCTGTTTGGTGATTGGATCCTGCTATGAGACGAGTCAGGTAAATCATCCAGTGTTTCTTCCAGACTTTTTTCTCCGGGGGGTGGGGGGGGGGGGGGGGTAGGGCGAATACTGTCAAAAGGATGTTTTTTATATAAATTCCATTGCGTTCGGGAGGGGGGGGGCGGCTCTGCCTGGAAGAAACTCTGAAATCATCTGGGTGGGGGATGGGGAGTAGGGGGTGGAAGTTGGTTGAGCTAAATGGGGTTTAGCTCAGGGTAAGTTCGTTGTCAGCTTAATGTGGGGGGGGGGGGGGGGGGGAGGTTGATAAAGGGGGTTGACACAGGGTAAGTTTGAGCTAAACCTAAAGGGGTTAAGCGTATGGTAGGTTCGTTTTCAGATACAGCGGTTAAGCTCAAGATGGATTCGTCGTTGATTAATTGTTAAATCTGAGCTTAACGATTTATTACAATTAGGCTAGGGGCGGGTTAGTTATGTGAGCTAAAAGGGGATTTGTTGATAGAGCTAAACACGTGCTAAGCTTTAGGAAAACTGGTTTATGAGCTAAAATTTTGTTAAGAGTTGTTTAGTTGCGTGAAACGTGTTCTCGGAGCTAAGAATATTCTAAGCTCTTAGTAGGGTATCATCGAGTGGTAATAAATAATTAAGCTCAGAGTAGGGTATTAGTAGGGTATTAGGTATTAGGGTATTATTATATATTAAGCTCAGAGTAAGCTCATAATGAGAAAAATAAGTGTGTTTCTTGTTTGAGCTTAATGGTGTGCTTTTGTTATATAGGGTTAAGCTCAAGACAGTTTTGTCTCTCTATGAGAGCTAAGGGTGTGTTAAGTTAGGAACTATTTTTTTTTCTGGGACTAAAGTCTGGCCCATCGTTGTGTAAACGAAGAGTTTTTAAAATTTTTATTTTTAAAATAACCGCATGCTGTAATCTTGGCATGAGTAATTTACTATGTTTTTTTTTAAAATGCTTGATGTCATGTCATACTTGTCATGTTATGCATGTCATGTCATGCATGTCATGTCATACGGCCTTGCTGTTGTATACAAGTGAATGCCATGCCACCATAGCAATGACGTCACAGCGCGACAATGCTTGAATGCAGCGATTTGTAAACTGTGTGTCAATGGGACTCCTTTGAAAGCAACACAATTCTGTACCTGCCTGAAAAAAAAATCCTGGCGAACCCCTCCCACTCACATCTCATTGAAAATTAAAATTATCATGGGAAGACGTGGCCTAAACGGTAGCGCGCTAGTCTGCTAACTCAAAAGTCTCGAGTTCAAAGTCAGTAGAACGTCCCTGAGTCCACCCGTCTTTAGGTAAAGGGAAGGCGGCTTGGCATAGTCCCTTTATATGCCGAGGTCAAGGAACATATCACACTCTGTTGAAATAGTTTGGTACACTTTTTTCTAAATAGCCTAAACCTTGAGCGAAATTTTAAACATTAGGAGTAAAATTAGAGCAGTGGTTCTTAACCTTTTTGCAAGAACCCAACCCAACCAGTTTCATATGCGGCGCATTCAACGAACCCTTCTTAATAATTCATTCGTCCGCACTGACAATATCAAATCGTGAGTTATGTGAGTCGGGTGTGTGTATGTGTGTGTGATGTGTGTTTGTGTGTGTGTGTGTGTGTGTGTTGACCTCCACCAAAACACTGACGCACCTTCTTCTTCTTTCTTCTTCGTTCTTAATTATTAGTGTTGAAGGGGTTCGAGATTTATCTGCCAGTGGGTTTGAACTCGAGACTTTGTTCGAATTTATCAACCATGAGCTTTTTGCCGACTCGACCACGCCTCCATCACAATTAAGGATTACGTGTCAACTGGTTATGCGCCATTGAGGCCATTGACTCCGATTTCAGCCTGCTTTTCTTTTTGGATTTGCTTCCATAGCCTTTGTCCAACCAAGAACAAACTACAAGGCAGCAGTTGTTTAATTTTGGAGTTGTCTCTCCTAGAAAAGTGGCTGTCCCCAGCTAACGAGCCTCATCTGCCCGAGGGTTCGAACTCGAGACTTTTCCGGTTTAGCAACCATGAGCTTTACCGACTCGACCACACCGACCCCTACTGACGCACCAAACCTCTGGGGTCCGATCGAACCCAGGTTAAGAACCACTGGTGTAGTGTTTTGTTTTGGCTTAGGCTAAGAGTTATGCTTTAGGTTAGTATTACAGTCACCATAGGCCTTCGCTTGCGTACCGGTATCACTGATATGGATACAAGGGTACGGCTAATCGACCTAGAAGGTAGAGCCAGGTGACCGACGACACATCCCGACATTCGCTGTCTTTAACACACCAACACACGACACACGACGACATGTGCATTTTCGACGTGTGTTCAAAACCGGCTCACTAATGTTTAACCAACTGCCTGCTTACTAATTCAGTATAAAACTTGTGTACTTGTATAAATAGTGTAACAGCGTTATCACATAAACTACAGAATACCCAAGACCCCAGTTAATTAACTAAGATCGCCAGTAAATCAACGAGTGCTTTTATTTACTGTGAACACATGCACACAATTTTATAAAATACCAGATTACAATCTCTCGGCCTGTGCAGTTTGAAGTCTAGGTTAGGTTATTTGGCCTTGCTTGATTTTGATACAGTTATATATATTATAGATATAGTTGTAGATATTGGGCGTTCTTTCAGCTTTGTAAATTATATGTGTATCATTATAACACTGACTCACACATGTGCACGAGTAATGAAAAAAATGCACGCACAATGCACAGGTAAAAACACAATGTGTCTTGTAAAAAAAATAATGAGACATATTGTTTGTTTTCAAATGGTGCAGAGTCGACCAAACGTCAGAGGAAGGGGAAGCAACTCCCAATCGGCCAAAAGAGTAAGATTTGATTTACTGACGTTATTGAAACTGATTTGGTTGAGGGTGGTAGAAACCTATAAATAGACTCGGGTATCTCTGCTTGTAACAGACAACAGAGACTGAAAACTCATTGACAGGAATCTAGGTTTGTGTTTAAGGGGGGGGGGGTGGGGGTTTGGGTCAGGGGAGAGAGTTCATGTTGTCAGTATCAGATTGAGGGTTGAGGGTTGAGGTTTAAGGATTGAGGGTTGAGGATTGAGGATTGAGGATTGAGGGTTGAGGGTTGAGGGTTTAGGATTTAGGATTTAGGATTGAGGATTGAGGATTAAGGATTGATGCTTGAGGATTGATGGTTTAGGGTTGAGGGTTGAGGTTTGAGGGTTGAGGATTGAGGATTGAGGGTTGAGGATTGAGGGTTGAGGATTGAGGATTATATTATTAAAAAAAGTGACACCATGCTTTTGTATGCATGCATGGGTCAGACATTAGCCGCCTGGCTAAAAAAACCACTTGTCGCGTGAAGCTCGTAGCTGGTAATGACAGTCAAGTGCTGTCTAGGTGTTTGTTGTGAAAGAGACGGGGCAGAAATTCATCCATGTCGATGCAATACTAAGTTGTAACATGGTAGCATAGAGGAGGCAAGGGCAGCAGGGCTTACGTGGGCGTGAATAAAGAGTTTCCCGATGGAGAGGTGTGGCTATAGCCCTTTGCTCCCCAGGAGAGGTGTGGCTGTAGCCTTTTGCTCCCCAGGAGAGGTGTGGCTGTAGCCTTTTGCTCCCCAGGAGAGGTGTGGCTGTAGCCCTTTGCTCCCCAGGAGAGGTGTGGCTGTAGCCCTTTGCTCCCCAGGAGAGGTGTGGCTGTAGCCCTTTGCTCCCCAGGGGAGGTGTGGCTGTAGCCCTTTGCTCCCCAGGGGAGGTGTGGCTGTAGCCCTTTGCTCCCCAGGGGTCCACACAGGAATACGTCACGTCACTATGGATGCATGGTTGTGGGTGGTGGTGATTTGAATTGGCACTCAACTGGTTCTTTCAATGACGAATAGACGCGGTGTGACGTAATCTTTGCGTAAGTTTGACGTTATGGGGATGTAGAAATCAGAGTCATCATAAGCTGACGTAACGATTGGGCAGAGATGAGGTCACATGGGCGTAACAATCTGTTAGTCTGACGTCATCTAGGTATAACAATTTGGTGGACTGCCGTCAAATAGGTGTAACAATTTGGTTTACTAAGGTCACATGGGTGTAAAAATTTGTTAGTCTGATATCACGTAGGTGTAACAATTTGTTGGACCAACCAACTTCAACTTGACATGGGTCTTCTTTTCATATTTATTTTTTATTAACAATTGTTGCATTGCATTTAAACTGTTATGCAGTAATTTAAAAAAAAATAAACTTTTTATTTCCCTTTACCATTCTTCCACCTGTAACAGCCTAAACAAGCAATCCATCCCAGGTACAATGCGAATAATGTGACACTCAACAGAGGTTAGTTGTTATTTAGAATTTAACTCAGCTCACAGCAAGCTAGACTGATAAACCTAGATAGTAGTGTTACGGATATTAAGAATAGAACCCCTCCCTCCCAGCACCCACGGATCTAGAGAGTGCAGTAGTAGTTTGATTCCATCATATGGTTAAGGTTTGGTTTATTTCTTTAACCCTAGAAGGGTTAGAGAACTCTTGTATGTTTGGCCTAACTTTGGAGACAGTTGTGGGAACTGTTCAAAAGTTTAAATAACAGTTTTTTGTAGGTGATAGCTAGCAATGGTGTGGTAAGTGCGTGAGGGGGGGGGGGGGGGTTTAGGGTTTGGGTGTGTGTGTGATTGAGGGTTTGGGTTGTGTGTTTTGTGTGTGTGTGTGATTATGGTGGGAATTTGTGTGTAGGTTTGGGTGGTGTGGGTGAATGCGGGGGTTTGAAGTGGTGTGTGTGTGAGTTTCGGTGGTGTGGGTCTGGTTTTGGATGCTGGGGGCTGTGTGTTGGTGTGGTTGGTGTGTGTGTGTGAGGGTGTGGGCTTGAGTGATAAAGTTGTGTGTGTAGATTTAGATGGTGGGGGTTGTGTGTGTGGTTTTGTGTGGTGTGGGCGAGTGTGTGTGTGTGTGAGGGATTGGGTAGTGTGTTTTATGTGTGCTTATGGTGGGACTTTGTGTGTGTTTTTGGGTGGTGTGTGTGTAGATTTAGATGGTGGGGGTTGTGTGTGTGGGTTTGGGTTTGGGTAATGTGTGCGAGGCTTTGGGTTTGGGCGGTGTGTGTGTGTGTGGGGGGGGGGGGTTGGGTTCGGGTGGTAGGTTTGTTGAGTGTAGTTTCGTGTTTTTGACGAGTTTGTAGTTTCTACTCGGTACTTGCGTTGCTGTGTTCATCTACTGTAGTTTTCATCATCAAATGTCCGGTTAGCAAGAATAAAGTCTACGGCATCCACTTTACCCAGTGGAAAAAGTAAACAAGGGTATATTGTCCATGTGATTTATTTCAGGTAGGACCTACACTCAGAGGACACCCGTAGACAGGACACGTAGAATTGGGACAATTGACAACCAAGTAACGGTTTCATATTCCTTGTTTTAGCTGTCTAATGTCAATCTCTCAAGGGCTAGTCGTATTGACTGATTCGATTAGTTAGTGCTGCAGAAAACGATACTGGTATCGTAACCATAACGATTTAAAATAAGCCAGACACCACCCCCCCCCCCGGCCTACAACCCCCTACCCCCCGCCTTTCAAAATTGCAGACGTCTTCTGTCTTAACACTTCTTCTTCTTCGTTCTTAATTTTTAGTGTTGGATGTGATCGAGCCTTATCTGCCAGAGGGTTTGAACTCGAGACTTTTTTCGACTTTATCAATCATGACCTTTGCCGACTTGACCACTATTAAGGATACGTGTAAACTGGTTATGCGCCATTGAGGCCATTGACTCCGATTTCAGCCTGCTTTTCTTTTTGGATTAGCTTCCATAGCCTTTGTCCAACCAAGAACAAACTACAAGGCAGCAGTTGTTTGATTTTGGAGTTGTCTCTCCTAATAGAGTGGCAGTCCCCAGCTAACGAGCCTCATCTACCCGAGGGTTCGAACTCGAGACTTTATCGGTTTAGCAGCCATGAGCTTTTACTGACTCGACCACGCCGACCCTTTAACACTTCTGACTCAAGACATCTGTCACAACACTTCTATTTGCAGCATGTAAACAAAGACTCTTGATGGGTTTCCGTCTTGATTTCCGGTTGTGTCAGTAGCCATAGCCTTTCATTCTGTGTATGTGTATGAATATGTGTGTATGTGTGTGTGTGTGTGTCAGTAGCCATATCATCCCAGTTTGTGTGTGTGAATGTGTGTGGTTGTGAAAGTAGCCATATAAGTATACAGTATGTAGTAGAATCTTTCAATAGATGTTCTATTCGATGACCAATGTTGGCTGATGTACTCGAGTTAGTTTTTAAAAATTTGTTTTTAAGATGGGTCTGATACTAATAGTGGTGGTGGTTGTAATTGTGTGTGTGTGTGTGGGGGGGGGGATTAAAAGGGTCCGTGGGCCGGGACCGATTTAGGGACAGAAAAAATATATGTAAAAACGACTTGTTTATCAAATCAATGCTATATTCGCCCCAGCACAAGGCAATTCCACGCAATTTAAAACTGCAGAAACTATGTACTCCATAATATGGTTATGTTAGGTAATATCGCTGCGCTAGGATTGAGTGGTTTAATGTAAATATAACGTGTTGTGTGCTAGAGAGTCAAGTGATACAGCCAACAAGTGGTGGCTCGCGCTACTGTTACACACGAGGTTATACAACTTCCGTGTGCCGGCTCAGCTCTTAAAAGTACTCGGCCTAAATGTGCGGGCTCAGCTCTTAAAAGTACTCGGCCTTAATCCATCTGCCCCGTTAACCAGCCAGTCTAACACACAGTCCATGGGACAAGTGAAGTAGAGTTCACCTGTTTCCGTGACCATCTGAAAGGATAGTGTGATCAGCACTATGCCCAGTCACTTTTACTTTCCCTAACCCGGATTCGAACTCGAGATTTTCGGGTCTAGCGCTCTACCGCTAATCCATGTCGTCCCATTTAACTTACTTGAACCTTGTACAATCTTGTATAGAAAACGAACTACTTACAATGGCTACTAGGAGTGTCACCAAGCAAAGAAAAGCAAATCACACAGCCTTATTCGGGGGAATCGATTCGGTAAGTTTGCTGTACAAGATTTAAGTAAGTTTGAAAAAAAAAAGTCCAACCAATGTATTGTGATTTCTTTTTGTTTTTGTTGATCTATACAGTTATATCCGTAAATGCATGTATAAAACATGTATTTTAAAATTATGAATATCTTTGTCAATTAAATTTTTTTATAATAAACTTTAAGAAATAATTAGAAATTTAAAAAATGGAAGAAAAACCTATTATACAGTCGTTTAAAAAAAAACCCACTAAAATAAAACAAAATAAAGTATACCCATGATTATCTATGAAATGTTTCTGTAAAATCCAGTGGCAAAAAATGTACAGTGTTTCTGTAATACTCGTTAAGCCATGTTTGAAAACTCAATCTTATGTGTACGAGAGTGGTGAAAAATCAATCAGGATTTAATCCACGTGATACGTGACTACTCTCTCAAATCACGGCTTAACCCACGTGACAACTCTCTCATATCACATTTGACCCACGTGATACGTGACAACTCTCTCAAATCAAAACCACGTGACAACTCTCTCAAATCACGACTTAACCCACGTGACAACTCTCTCAAATCACGACTCAACCCACGTGATACGTGACAACTCTCTCAAATCACGACTTAACCCACGTGATACGTGACAACTCTCTCAAATCACGACTCAACACATGTGACAACTCTCTCAAATCACGACTCAACACATGTGACAACTCTCTCAAATCACGACTCAACACATGTGACAACTCTCTCAAATCACGACTTAACCCACGTGACAACTCTCTCATATCACATTTGACCCACGTGATACGTGACAACTCTCTCAAATCAAAACCACGTGACAACTCTCTCAAATCACGACTTAACTCACGTGACAACTCTCTCAAATCACGACTTAACCCACGTGATACGTGACAACTCTCTCAAATCACGACTTAACCCACGTGACAACTCTCTCAAATCACGACTCAACCCACGTGATACGTGACAACTCTCTCAAATCACGACTTAACCCACGTGATACGTGACAACTCTCTCAAATCACGACTCATACATGTGACAACTCTCTCAAATCACGACTCAACACATGTGACAACTCTCTCAAATCACGACTCAACACATGTGACAACTCTCTCAAATCACGACTTAACCCACGTGACAACTCTCTCATATCACATTTGACCCACGTGATACGTGACAACTCTCTCAAATCAAAACCACGTGACAACTCTCTCAAATCACGACTTAACTCACGTGACAACTCTCTCAAATCACGACTTAACCCACGTGATACGTGACAACTCTCTCAAATCACGACTTAAGCCACGTGATACGCGACAACTCTCTCAAATCACGACTTAACCCACGTGATACGTGACAACTATCTCAAATCAAACCCGCATGACAACTCTCTCATATCACATTTGACCCACGTTTTGACCCACGTGACACCTCTCTGGAACCCAGGCTCCGCAGCAGCCAAAAGTTCTACACGTCTGGTCTGGTGGAGGTCTACAGAGCCGGCAGGTGGGGCTACGTCTGTGACGACAACTGGGACCTCCAGGACGGCAACGTGGCATGTCGACAGCTGGGCTTTATCAAGTAAGGAACAACTTTCACATAGGTCTCTGTACATATAATATATATATATATATATATATATATATATATATATATATATATTTACATATATATATGTATATAACACTTATTTCCGGATACAGGAAATCGTGGAAGGTGTATACAATGTAAATTGCGTCAAACTAATTTAAACGGTACTCAAGTTATAGGTTTTTGAGAAACAGGAAGTGGAAAAAAAGTACCAATTCCGGTTTCCAGAAGTAGCCCAAAAGTTGAAAGGAAACCACAAATTTGTTATAATACTTATACATGAAATATCAAACTAAATTGTACTCAAGTTATCGTGTTTACATACACCGACAGAGAGACAAGCTGACAAACTGACAAACAGACAAACAGTTAAACTGACAGGCAGACAGATGGACAAGGTTAGGAAACCTCATGGATTTTTCGCATGATTACAACATGAACATAAAAATGAATGAATGAACAAATGAACGAACGATAGAACGAATGAACAAATGAACGAATGAACGAATGAATATATATATATATATATATATATATATATATATATATATATATATATATATATATATATATATATATATATATATATACGATACAGAGGAGCCTCAAAAGTGAGTATGGGAGATGAAGTGGTCCCCTTAAGAAACATGGACAGTCACGAGGTTCTGATGGATGATGTGGCATGTTCGGGGGACGAGTCAAGGCTTCAGGACTGTGAGTACAGCACGCTACACGACTGCTCACCGGCTGAGGCGGCAACGGTCACGTGTCAAGACAACTCAGGTGGGTCGTCTTCTTCCGTCACGCTAACCCGCGTGGGTCATTGATTGTATGCGGCATTGCTAAGGGCGTGGGGGGGGGGGGGGGGGTGGGGGTGGTGGGGGTGGTGGTTGGACCAGAATTTTTTTCTCAAACGTTTATTTTCTTATTTTAATAATGGTTTGTTTTTTTATCTTACAAAGTTATCATCAGCGCCTTGCTGTTGTAAAACAACAACAACAACAACAAACAAGAAAAACAAACAATAGGCATGTTACTTGAAACTAACAGTTTTATGGAATAATCTAATTCTAACCCCTAAACTTGACACACTTCGCTTAACGCCCAAGTTATCCCCTATTTCTGTGTTTACTGCTAAGTCCCAATACCGGAAAACACCAACAATAAGCCTAATGGATGCTCGATTCAATAGTACCATTGAGAAATCACGGTCCTTTACAGATAGCTTTTTCACAGAGGCCAGTGCATGGCCTGGCCGGGACGGCTGGTTCTTTCATATATCTTAATAGCTGGTTTCCGAGTTTCGTATTAAAAAAAATAGCCAGTTATTATATTAGCTGCACTAAGCCACATAAACCACACTCTCACCATGTCCAGACTACCAAGTACCTTGTTCTTGGTCGGACAAAGGCTATGGAAGCAAAGAAAAACAAGCTGAAATCGGAGTTAACGGCCCTTTAACCATTTGACACGTAATACTTAGTTGTGTTGGAGGTAATATCCTCCAACATTAGAATTAAGAGCGAAGAAGAAGAAAGAAGATATGAAGTACATACTAAGATGTGTAGCTGTCTTGGTCAGGCCACAATAAAACCATTTTACGCAGGAATATTTCATGAATTGGAAACCATTGAAATATTAACTAGAAATCCTTTTAACAATATGTGTTCTTTGACATTATAGGTACATGGTATGTTAAGGAGCGTGGATGGATGATTGTTAGAAATTTTCCAAATATTTGTTTTGATCTGTTTTTTTCTGGGCTTATTTTATGAGCGATTTTATTGAAGACTCCTTTTTCTATTATTGTAAAAAAAATAAGCCGATTTCCTAATATTTTATGCGACATTTGGTCTTTAACAGTGCTATTTTTGTGTGCAATATAATTTCAGCGAGATTTCTTTATTGGCAAATACTTTGACTTCTAAACTTGATCTTTCCCCCCTAACTCCCCCCCCTTTATAGAATACACCAATCACACTCCATATTGTGGCTTACACAAACTTTTTTTTTTCAAAGGATGCCCGGAGGGGTGGGTGTCAGGCTTCGGAAAGTGCTACAAGTTTATCGCAAAAGCTCCCAACTACATGAAAGCCCTTGAGTACTGCTTGAGTAAAAATGCCACGCTGCTGACCATAGACTCGGCCGAGGAGAATCATTTCCTGTCGAATGTGATTAAAAACAACATGCCTGGTAGGTTCATTGTCTAAAGTCGACAAAATACAACATGCTCGGTAGGTTTATCGTCTAAAGTCGACAAAATACAGCATGCCCGGTAGGTTCATTGTCTAAAGTCAACAAAATACAACATACCCCGGTAGGTTCATTGTCTAAAGTCGACAAAATACAACATGCCCGGTAGGTTCATTGTCTAAAGTCAACAAAATACAGCATGCCCGGTAGGTTCATTGTCTAAAGTCAACAAAATACAACATACCCCGGTAGGTGCATTGTCTAAAGTTGACGAAATACAGCATGCCCGGTAGGTTCATTGTCTAAAGTCAACAAAATATAACATGCCCGGTAGGTTCATTGTCTAAAGTCAACAAAATACAACATGCCCGGTAGGTTCATTGTCTAAAGTCAACAAAATACAACATACCCGGTAGGTTCATTGTCTGAAGTCAACAAAATACAACATGCCCGGTAGGTTCATTGTCTAAAGTCAACAAATTACAACATGCCCGGTTGGTACATTGTCTAAAGTCAACAAAATACAGCATGCCCGGTGGGTTCATTGTCTAAAGTCAACAAAATACAGCATACCCCGGTAGGTTCATTGTCTAATGTCAACAAAATACTGCATACCCATTTAGTTCACTAATCCAAATTAAACAAAAACTGCATACCCGTTTAGTTCACTAATCCAAATTAAACAAAATACAGCATACCCATTTAGTTCACTAATCCAATTTAAACAAAAACAGCATGCCCATTAAGTTCACTAATCCAAATAAAACAAAAACTGCATACCCCTTTAGTTCACTAATCCAAATAAAACAAAAATTGCATGTCCGAAAGGTTCAGTTCTTGACTACGTGGCCTCGAAAGACCCGAGTACGGATCCCGGGCCTACCTCTGATGGGAGCCCTACTCACTTTAGAGAAATTCAGGACGGTTAAGCATAGTGTTGACCACATTACCCCTTTAGTAAAACAGGTGAACTTTACTTCACCTGCCCCATGGACCATCAGGTTCGAAGTGGTATGTTACTTACTTACAGATACACTTTTCTATAATCCCTTCACCCACAGCATAGACTACACCATCCGAGTACACATTCACCTCATCAACCGTCATACGTCAGCACCAATTTACCCAATCTCTCTCTCTCTGCCCCCCCCCCCCCCCCCCAGACCAACGCCAGTGGCTGACCGGTGGGAAAAAGTTGCAAGGCGAGTGGTCCTGGTTTCAAGTCGTGACCCAAAGGTCAAGGACAAGCGGCAAATCCTACAGGCTGGTGGCGTCACCTATTGTGGGTGATAAATGGTTCCCAGGTGAGTGCTAATGGTGGGTCACCAATCCTACAGGCTGGTGGCGTCACCTATTGTGGGTGATAAATGGTTCCCAGGTTAGTGCTAATGGTGGGTCACCTAAAGTCTCCAGGTTAGTGCTATTGGTGGATGACCTAAAGTCTCCAGGTTAGTGCTAATGGTGGGTCACCTAAAGTCTCCAGGTTAGTGCTAATGGTGGGTGACCTAAAGTCTCCAGGTTAGTGCTAATGGTGGGTGACCTAAAGTCTCCAGGTTAGTGCTAATGGTGGGTGACCTAAAGTCTCCAGGTTAGTGCTAATGGTGGGTGACCTAAAGTCTCCAGAATAGTGCTAATGGTGGGTGACCTAAAGTCTCCAGGTTAGTGCTAATGGTGGGTGACCTAAAGTTCCCAGGTTAGTGCTAATGGTGGGTGACCTAAAGTTCCCAGGTTAGTGCTAATGGTGGGTGACCTAAAGTTCCCAGGTTAGTGCTAATGGTGGGTGACCTAAAGTCTCCAGGTTAGTGCTAATGGTGGGTGACCTAAAGTTCCCAGGTTAGTGCTAATGGTGGGTGACCTAAAGTTCCCAGGTTAGTGCTAATGGTGGGTGACCTAAAGTCTCCAGGTTAGTGCTAATGGTGGGTGACCTAAAGTTCCCAGGTTAGTGCTAATGGTGGGTGACCTAAAGTTCCCAGGTTAGTGCTAATGGTGGGTGACCTAAAGTTCCCAGGTTAGTGCTAATGGTGGGTGACCTAAAGTTCCCAGGTTAGTGCTAATGGTGGGTGACCTAAAGTCTCCAGGTTAGTGCTAATGGTGGGTGACCTAAAGTCTCCAGGTTAGTGCTAATGGTGGGTGACCTAAAGTTCCCAGGTTAGTGCTAATGGTGGGTGACCTAAAGTTCCCAGGTTAGTGCTAATGGTGGGTGACCTAAAGTTCCCAGGTTAGTGCTAATGGTGGGTGACCTAAAGTTCCCAGGTTAGTGCTAATGGTGGGTGACCTAAAGTTCCCAGGTTAGTGCTAATGGTGGGTGACCTAAAGTTCCCAGGTTAGTGCTAATGGTGGGTGACCTAAAGTTCCCAGGTTAGTGCTAATGGTGGGTGACCTAAAGTCTCCAGGTTAGTGCTAATGGTGGGTGACCTAAAGTACCCAGGTTAGTGCTAATGGTGGGTGACCTAAAGTTCCCAGGTTAGTGCTAATGGTGGGTGACCTAAAGTTCCCAGGTTAGTGCTAATGGTGGGTGACCTAAAGTTCCCAGGTTAGTGCTAATGGTGGGTGACCTAAAGTTCCCAGGTTAGTGCTAATGGTGGGTGACCTAAAGTTCCCAGGTTAGTGCTAATGGTGGGTGACCTAAAGTCTCCAGGTTAGTGCTAATGGTGGGTGACCTAAAGTTCCCAGGTTAGTGCTAATGGTGGGTGACCTAAAGTTCCCAGGTTAGTGCTAATGGTGGGTGACCTACATTCTCTAGGTCAGCTACAGCTGTTTTAAATAAAGTCTTACATAATATGTAAACACATGCCCCAAGGGGTGCTCCAGCACAAGATCTAAAGATAAAGGCTGATTTGTTAAGAACTTATTTGTGTTGTTATAAAGTCATCCCACTACTGGTAGTGTTAATTCATCCCAATATTTGAAGTGTTATAAAGTCATCCCACTATTGGTAGTGTTATAAAGTCATCCCACTACTGGTAGTGTTATAAAGTCATCCCACTAGTGTTATAAAGTCATCCCACTACTGGTAGTGTGAATTCATCCCAGTATTTGTAGTGTTATAAAGTCATCCAACTAGTGTTATAAAGTCATCCCGCTATTGGTAGTGTTATAAAGTCATCCCACTATTGGTAGTGTTATAAAGTCATCCCACTATTGGTAGTGTTATAAAGTCATCCCACTATTTGTAGTGTTTTAAAGTCATCCCACTATTGGTAGTGTTATAAAGTCATCCCACTATTTGTAGTGTTATAAAGTCATCCCACTAGTGTTATAAAGTCATGCCGCTAGTGTTATAAAGTCATGAAACCATTGGTAGTGTTGTAAAGTCATCCCACTAGTGTTATAAAGTCATCCCACTAGTGTTACAAAGTCACCCCACTAGTGTTATAAAGTAACCCCACTAGGGTTATAAAGTCATCCCACTAGTGTTATAAAGTCATCCCACTAGTGTTATAAAGTCATCCCACTAGTGTTATAAAGTCATCCCACTAGTGTTACAAAGTCACCCCACTAGTGTTATAAAGTAACCCCACTAGTGTTATAAAGTCATCCCACTAGTGTTATAAAGTCATCCCACTAGTGTTATAAAGTCATCCCACTAGTGTTATAAAGTCATCCCACTAGTGTTATAAAGTCATCCCCCTACTGGCACCTGTAGGTTTTTATCCCCCCCCCCTAGGCTGGCATCAGGTCAGAAATGTCCACGCTGAGCCAGCCAATCGGAGAAAGTTTGACTGCCTGACCTTGTCTGACGAGTACCTTGATCCCTGGAACATCACGAGAATACTGGACTATTTCTTCTGGAAGGCTGACACCTGCCAGAAGTCTGCGGGCATCGACTTCATCTGCCAGTCCACGGCAAGTGAGACGGAGGACAATACAGGTAGCGATAGCCTTGGTACTGTCTAAACGTTGGTACTGTCTAAGCCTTGGCATTGTCTAAGCTTTGACTCCGTCACCATCTAAACTCTGGCACTGTATGAGCTTTAGCATTGTCTAAATTCTGGCACTGTCTAAACCTTGACTCTGGCACTGTCTAAACCTTGACTCTGGCACTGTCTAAACCTTGACTCTGGCACTGTCTAAACCTTGACTCTGGCACTGTCTAAACCTTGACTCTGGCACTGTATAAACTCTGGCAATTGTCTAAACCTTGACTCTGGCACTGTCTAAACCTTGACTCTGGCACTGTCTAAACCTTGACTCTGGCACTGTCTAAACCTTGACTCTGGCACTGTCTAAACCTTGACTCTGGCACTGTCTAAACCTTGACTCTGGCACTGTCTAAACCTTGACTCTGGCACTGTCTAAACCTTGACTCTGGCACTGTCTAAACCTTGACTCTGGCACTGTCTAAACCTTGACTCTGGCACTGTCTAAACCTTGACTCTGGCACTGTCTAAACCTTGACTCTGGCACTGTCTAAACCTTGACTCTGGCACTGTCTAAACCTTGACTCTGGCACTGTCTAAACCTTGACTCTGGCACTGTCTAAACCTTGACTCTGGCACTGTCTAAACCTTGACTCTGGCACTGTCTAAAAGTAACGCTCACCTCGTCTAGAAGTAACTCTCGCATAATCCAGTAGAAAAGATGAAGGCTTGTCTTTGATGCAGGCTTCCTAAGTGTGTATCCAATCCTTTTTTATTTTATTTCATGAGTATCTCATCAAATGACAGTTTGTTCGCTTCCATAGTAACGCATTAAAAATATCTCATTACGCCCAAAATCACGACTTTCTTCCAACTTTCATGTGTTCCTTACGCCCTATAATAATTACGACAGTTTACTAAGACCCTAGATAACCTCTATCTATTTACAACTTATCACCACAGATTGTTACACAGAGGACGGCAGCACGTACAGAGGGTTGGCTCAGACCACGGTCAGTGGGAGTCTGTGTCTGAACTGGGACGATTCCATGGTCGTCAATAGCCGGACACACCCGAACATGGTGAGCTCGTGTAGGGTGATTGTACTATCTAACAGACAAATTGTGATCTTCACTATAGGGCTGGTAAGTAGGTCACCAACCTACGGCTCAATAAAACCTGCATGGGCCATAGAACTAGTTGGTGACCTACTTACCAGCCCTATTGTTGTACACAAAGTGAGATCTTCTGGAGTGTGGTTCTAGTATCTAACACGCAATCAAGGTCAGATCTCCACCACCATCTTAAGATCCAACACACAGAGACACAGACACACAGACAAACACACAGACACAGATATACAGACATACAGAAAAACACAGACACACATACACACAGACACACAGACATACAGACACACAGACAGACACACATACACACAGACACACAGAAAAACACAGACACACAGACACACAGACATACAGACACACCGACATACAGACACAGACAAACAGACACACAGATACACAGACACACAGACACACAGACACACATACATACAGACACGCAGACGAACAAAGACACACAGACACACAGACGAACAAAGACACACAGACATACAGACACGCAAAAAAACACAGACACACAGACACACAGACACACAGACAGACACACATACAAACACAGATACACACGTAAGAGACCGAATAAAATCCAATGCCAGACGTCAGCTGCTGATGCCATGTGAGGCGTAGTACATGCCTGGAGATGAGAAAAAAAAATTAAATGTTTTCTTAAGTCTAGAATATTTCAAACGTCTACGCGACTTAAATCATTCATTGCGAGACTTTTGCACTTTTAAATCAATAAACCCAAGACAAGTACATATTTTTTAGCGAGACATTTGGCTCTGGTAGCAAGAAAACAAAACATACGCGTCTAAACTGAATTCAATCGACCTAAAGAAATTAAAGGGTCTCGGCGATCGCGAGACTTTACTTAAATCCCCATAGCGGAATAAAAACCATTTCGGAACAGAAGGTTTACGGAACTGATAAAGAAGAGTTCACCTGTCCTCTGCATTTGGAAAAAAGAGTTTAGTCAGCACTATAGGGCTGCTAAGTAGGTCGCCAACCAGTTATATGGCTCATGTAGGTTTTATTGAGCCGTAGAACTGGTTGGTGACCTACTTACCAGCCCTATTCCCAGATGGCTTTACTTTGTACAATCCAACTCGAGTACTCGTTAAAGCTAAGTGACAAGTCCAAACTGGCTCGAACTCGTACACTGTACACTATAATCTTGGATTAGCCAACGTACGACCACGCCGTTCCCTTACAGCTAAAGTCAAAAGGTTCAAACGTAATCTGTACACTATAATCTTGGGTTAACCATCGTACGATTACACCGTTCCCTTAAAACTGAAGTAAAAAGGCTCAAACTCGTAAACTGTACACTAGAATCTTGGGCTAGCCAAAATACGACCAACACGTCCCCTTACAACTGAATGCAGTTGACCTTTAACCTTTCCTCTCTTAGGGGCTGGGCGACCACAACTTCTGCAGAAACCCAGACCGCGAGAAAAGGCCCTGGTGTTGGGTGAGCCACGAAGAGCAGAAGTTTGGTTTCTGTAAGGTCGACAGGTGCACCCACGCGTCCGTCGTAGAGGTCACCACAAAACGTAAGTTCAAAACACAAACTGACCCTAGACCTAACTAACACAAATATAGGACCTAAACCTGACTCTAATACAAATACTGAACCTAGGCTTAACTCTAACACAAATACTGAACCTAGGCTTAACTCTAACACAAATACTGAACCTAGACCTAACTCTAACATAAATATAGAACCTAGACATAACTCTAACACAAATACTGAACCTAGACCTAACTCTAACACAAATACTGAACCTAGACCTAACTCTAACATAAATATAGAACCTAGACATAACTCTAACACAAATACTGAACCTAGACCTAACTCTAACACAAATACTGAACTTAGACCAAACTCTAACATAAATATAGAACCTAGACATAACTCTAACCCAAATACTGAACCTAAACCTAACGCTAACCCAAATACTGAACCTAAACCTAACGCTAACCCATATCTTCACAGCAGCCAGTGCACTCAATTGCCCGGCCAGCGAATTCTATTGTTCGCTCGATCAAAAGTAAGTACAGCACGTAGTCCATGGGGTAAAGCACGTAGTCTAGGGGTACATGACGTAGTCTGATGGTACCGCACGTAGTCTACGGGTACAGGACGTAGTCTAGGGGTACAGGACGTAGTCTGATGGTACCGCACGTAGTCTACGGGTACAGGACGTAGTCTAGGGGTACAGGACGTAGTCTGATGGTACCGCACGTAGTCCAGGGATACACAACGTATTCGAGGGGTACAAGACGTAGTCTGATGGTGGTACCGCACGTAGTCTAGGGGTACAGGACGTAGTCTGATGGTACCGCACGTAGTCCAGGGGTACACAACGTAGTCGAGGGGTACAAGACGTAGTCTGATGGTACCGCACGTAGTCTAGGGGTACAGGACGTAGTCTGATGGTGTTACCGCACGTAGTCTAGGGGTACACAACGTAGTCTAATGGTATCGCACGTTGTCGAGGGGTACAGGACGTAGTCTGATGGTATCGCACGTAGTCTATGGGGTATGGCACGTAGTCCAGGAATACACAACGTAGACTACACACATTCATATTTGTATAATGTACTAAGCAGTCTAGTGGGACGGCGTGGTCTAGAGGTAGGGTGCTGGATTGTAAACCCGAAAGTCTCGAGTTCGAATCCGGTTTCAAGTGAGCAGAGCGTCCTTGAGTCCACCCAGCTCTGATGGGTTCATAACTCACGTTAGAAAAAAAAGGCAAAGTGCTGACCTCACTATCCCTTCATATGCCGATGTCACTGAAACAGTTGAACTCTACTTTATCTGCCCCCATGTGTCTTGTGCACGAACGGGAAACAATGATGACGAGGCAGTCTAGTGGTAGTAGTCCAACGGTAGAGGTCGTTGTACAATGGCATATTAATAGTCTCTAGTGGTACACCAATAAATGCATCGATACATTTGTATTAAATAAAAACTCACCGCCTGGGACTGCCGCACCCCTGCTCCTCCCTAGATACGCCCCTGTCTTTCTGTGTTATTCTTTCACTCTGTGTGTATCGTACCTTGTTTTTACACAGGTGCATACCTGCCCTGTTTCGGTGTGATAGAGATTTTGATTGTCCATCAAAAGAAGACGAGGACGACTGCGGTAAGTGATAACACAATGGTATGGCGAGATGATTAGGATTATGGGAAGCAACTCTTGATTTAAAAAAGGGAAGCAACTCTGAAATTTACAAGTCTAAATTAACTATTGGAAAAATACCCTACCCCCGTACTCATTTTTTTTCCGTTTCTATTAAAAACATAGTAAACCATTTGAAAGTACTTGTGTTATTACAACAAAAAAAATAAATAATATAAATAAATAAATATAATTTAAAGGTTTATTGAATGTCACCGTGATTTGAGTCGATCAAGGATATATGAAGTAGAGCTTAACTGTGTGCTTACTTCAGAAAACCGTTGAACCGAACTAATAGTACGATCCCCGAACAACAGACAAAAAAGGATGAATTACAGAATACACGTTTTCACCAGTTATTTATAAACATTTTAAACCATAGATTCCCACACCCCCCCCCCTTAAAAAAAAGATCTTTTAAAGGGCAGTAACTCGTGCGTGTACTTACTGCGCGGGTTTAACCTTTCTTTCTTCCTCAGAATATGCCACTAGTATATTCGAACGGTATAAAGATCAAGTTTTAACCTTGAACGATGATACACTCGTCTACTCGACCACCGCCTACGAGGGGATCAGTGCAGAAATGGTGGGTATTTTTTTTTTAAGTCGGGATGTTTTCTAACACCAACACACCTCAACTCTACTGCTGTACACACCTAAACACTACTGCCCTACACCAACAAGATACACACGTCCACTCTACTGCCCCTACGATACTTCACTCTACTAAACCTACAACACCCCAACTCTACTTCCCCATACAACACCACCTCCACTCTACTAGCCCTACAACACCTCCCCTCTACTGCCCCTACAACACCTCAACTCTACTGCCGCTACAACACCTCCCCTCTACTGCCCTACCATACCTCCACTCTACTACCCCTTCAAAACCTCCACTCTACTGCCCCTACTTCCACTCTACTTCCCCTACAACACCTCCACTCTACTGCCTCCTACAACACCTCCACTCTACTTCCCCCTACAACACCTCCACTCTACTTCCCCTACAACACCTCCACTCTACATCCCCCTATAACTCCTCCACTGTACTGCCCCTACAACACCCCCACTCTACTGCCCCTACAACACCTCCCCTCTACTAAACCTACAACACCTCCCCTCTACTGCCCCTACAACACCTCACTCGACTAAACCTACAATACCTCAACTCTACTTGCCCCTACATCACCTCACTCTACTAAACCTACAACACCTCCCCTCTACTGCCCCTACAACACCACCACTCTACTGCCCCTACAATATCTCCACTCCTCTTCCCCCAACAACACCTCCACTCTACTTCCCCTACAACACCTCCCCTCTACTGCCCCTACAACATCTCCACTCTACTTCCCCCAACAACACCTCCACTCTACTTCCCCTACAACACCTCCCCTCTACCGCCCCTACAACATCTCCACTCTACTTCCCCCAACAACACCTTCACTCTACTGGCCCTATAACACCACCCATCCTCTTCTGCCCCTACAACACCTCCACTCTACTCCCCCTACAACACCTCCACTCTACTTCCCCCTACAACACCTCACTCTACTAAACCTACAACACCTCCACTGTACTGCCCCGACAACACCTCTCCTCTACTGCCCCTACAAAATCTACACTCTACTTCCCCTACACCACCTCCCCTCTACTTCCCCTACACCAGCACTCTTGTACTTCCAGTGCGCCAGAAAATGCCGAGACGCCTCCGAGTTCCTGTGTCGGTCATTCACCTACGACACCCGTCTGGTCAGGTGTGCGTTGTCCAGCTTCAACACCAACCACGGCACCCTGAAGCCAGCCTCAGCCATAGACTACTACGAGATCACCTCTCAACGTACGTGTTCACACACCTTACATGCACAACCTAAGGCTTTATTTATTTTTTTAAGTTATGTATATTTTTATAGAGAAATAGAAGTTTTTTTTTTAAATGTGAGTTATCTTTTCCTGACAGGGGACTGCACTGGGAAATTTATCTGCGAGAATAAATTTTGCGTTGATAAAGGTGTGGTGTGTGATGGCGAGAACGATTGTAAGGACATGTCGGATGAGCTGAATTGTAGCACAGGTGAGCTGTCTTAGGTTGTAGCACAGGTGAGCTGTCTTAAGTTAAGTTGTAGCACAGGTGAGCTGTCTTATGTTGTAGCACATGTGAGCTGTCTTATGTTGTAGCACAGGTAAGCTGTCTTATGTTGTAGCACAGGTAAGCTGTCTTATGTTGTAGCACATGTGAGCTGTCTTATGTTGTAGCACAGGTGAGCTGTCTTATGTTGTAGCACAGGTGAGCTGTCTTAAGTTGTAGCACAGGTAAGCTGTCTTATGTTGTAGCACATGTGAGCTGTCTTATGTTGTAGCACAGGTGAGCTGTCTTATGTTGTAGCACAGGTGAGCTGTCTTATGTTGTAGCACAGGTGAGCTGTCTTATGTTGTAGCACAGGTGAGCTGTCTTATGTTGTAGCACAGGTGAGCTGTCTTATGTTGTAGCACAGGTGAGCTGTCTTATGTTGTAGCACAGGTGAGCTGTCTTATGTTGTAGCACAGGTAAGCTGTCTTATGTTGTAGCACAGGTAAGCTGTCTTATGTTGTAGCACAGGTGAGCTGTCTTAATTCACGTGTGGTAGCACAGGTGAGCTGTCTTAGGTTATGTTGTAGCATAGGTGAGCTGTCTTATGTTATGTTGTAGCACAGGTGAGCTGTCTTAGGTTATGTTGTAGCACAGGTGAGCTGTCTTATGTTATGTTGTAGCACAGGTGAGCTGTCTTAATTCATGTTGTAGCACAGGTGAGCTGTCTTATGTTGTAGCACAGGTGAGCTGTCTTATGTTGTAGCACAGGTGAGCTGTCTTATGTTGTAGCACAGGTGAGCTGTCTTATGTTGTAGCACAGGTGAGCTGTCTTATGTTATGTTGTAGCACAGGTGAGCTGTCTTAAGTTATGTTGTAGCACAGGTGAGCTGTCTTAGGTTATGTTGTAGCACAGGTGAGCTGTCTTATGTTATGTTGTAGCACAGGTGAGCTGTCTTAGGTTATGTTGTAGCACAGGTGAGCTGTCTTATGTTATGTTGTAGCACAGGTGAGCTGTCTTAAGTTATGTTGTAGCACAGGTGAGCTGTCTTAGGTTATGTTGTAGCACAGGTAAGCTGTCTTATGTTGTAGCACAGGTAAGCTGTCTTAGGTTATGTTGTAGCACAGGTGAGCTGTCTTATGTTGTAGCACAGGTAAGCTGTCTTATGTTGTAGCACAGGTGAGCTGTCTTATGTTGTAGCACAGTTGAGCTGTCTTATGTTGTAGCACAGGTGAGCTGTCTTATGTTGTAACACAGGTAAGCTGTCTTATGTTGTAGCACAGGTAAGCTGTCTTATGTTGTAGCACAGGTAAGCTGTCTTATGTTGTAGCACAGGTAAGCTGTCTTATGTTGTAGCACAGGTAAGCTGTCTTATGTTGTAGCACAGGTAAGCTGTCTTATGTTGTAGCACAGGTAAGCTGTCTTATGTTGTAGTACAGGTGAGCTGTCTTATGTTGTAGCACAGGTAAGCTGTCTTATGTTGTAGCACAGGTAAGCTGTCTTATGTTGTAGCACAGGTGAGCTGTCTTATGTTGTAGCACAGGTAAGCTGTCTTATGTTGTAGCACAGGTAAGCTGTCTTATGTTGTAGCACAGGTGAGCTGTCTTAATTTATGATGTAGGACAGGTGAGCTGTCTTTACTTATGTTTTGTAGCAAAGGTATGGTGAGTACCTAAAAAGCGTTAGGGGAAGTAAATTCGGCTGGGCATAGTGCTGGCCACGTTATCCTTTTCATATACCGAGGTAAAAAAACCGACCGTTGAACTCTACTTCATCTGCTCTATCTGAAAAAGAAAGTTATCTGTTTTTCATCTTCTCCTTCAGAAGTCACGCCTGACAGCGTAGATAATGTCCTGAGTGTTCGTCTCGTGGGTGGCCAGGAACATTCTGGAACCGTGGAGGTGACCTACATGGGGGTGACGGGCGTGGTCTGTGATGACGAGTGGTCCATAGAGGACGCGCAAGTCGTCTGCCGGATGTTGGGCTACAGGTCAGGAGGTTTAGACCAGGTTTATGCTAGGTTTATGCCAGGTTTATGCCAGGTTTATGTCACGTTTATGCCAGGTTTATGCCAGGTTTATACCAGGTTTAGACCAGGTTTATGCCAGGTTTATGCCAGGTTTAGACCAGGTTTATGCCAGGTTTATGCTAGGTTTATGCCATGTTTATGCCAGGTTTATGTCAGGTTTATGCCAGGTTTATGCCATGTTTATGCCAGGTTTATGCCAGGTCTATGCCAGGTTTATGCCAGGTTTATGCCAGGTTTATGTCAGGTTTATGCCAGGTTTATGCCAGGTTTATGCCAGGTTTACGCTAGGTTTATGCCAGGTTTATGCCAGGTTTATGTCAGGTTTATGCCAGGTTTATGCCAGGTTAAGCCAGGTTTAGACCAGGTTTAGACCAGGTTTATGCTAGGTTTATGTCAGGTTTATGTCAGGTTTATGCCAGGTTTATGCCAGGTTTATGCCAGGCTTATGCCGGATGTTGGGCTACAGGTCAGGAGGTTTATGCCAGGTTTATACCAGGTTTATGCCAGGTTTATGCCAGGTTTATGCTAGGTTTATGCCAGGTTTAGACCAGGTTTAGACCAGGTTTATGCTAGGTTTATGCCAGGTTTATGCCAGGTTTATGCCAGGTTTATGCCAGGTTTATGCCGGATGTTGGGCTACAGGTCAGGAGGTTTATGCCAGGTTTATGCCAGGTTTATGCCAGGTTTATGCCAGGTTTATGCTAGGTTTATGCCAGGTTTAGACCAGGTTTATGCTAGGTTTATGCCAGGTTTATGCCAGGTTTATGCCAGGTTTATGCCAGGTTGATGCCGGATGTTGGGCTACAGGTCAGGAGGTTTATGCCAGGCCTATGCCAAGTTTATGCCAGGTTTATGCCAGGTTTATGCCAGGTTTATGCCAGGTTTATGCCAGGTTTATGCCAAGTTTATGCCAGGTTTATGCCAGATTTATGCCAGGTTTATGCTAGGTTTATACTAGGTTTATGCCAGGTTTATACCAGGTTTATGCCAGGTTTATGCCAAGTTTATGCCAGGTTTATACCAGGTTTATGCCAGGTTTATGCCAGGTTTATGCCAGGTTTATGCCAGGTTTATACCAGGTTTATGCCAGGTTTATGCTAGGTTTATGCCAGGTTTATGCCAGGTTTATGCCAGGTTTATGCCAGGTTTATGCCAAGTTTATGCCAGGTTTATGCCAGATTTATGCCAGGTTTATGCTAGGTTTATACTAGGTTTATGCCAGGTTTATACCAGGTTTATGCCAGGTTTATGCCAAGTTTATGCCAGGTTTATACCAGGTTTATGCCAGGTTTATGCCAGGTTTATGCCAGGTTTATGCCAGGTTTATACCAGGTTTATGCCAGGTTTATGCTAGGTTTATGCCAGGTTTATGCCAGGTTTATGCCAGGTTTATGCCAGGTTTATACCAGGTTTATGCCAGGTTTATGCCAGGTTTATGCCAGGTTTATGCCAGGATTATGCCAGGTTTTTGCCAGGTTTATGCCAGGATTATGCCAGGTTTATGCCAAGTTTATGTCAGGTTTATGCCAGGTTTATGCTAGGTTTATGTCAGGTTTATGCCAGGTTTATGCCAGGTTTATGCCAGGTTTATACCAGGTTTATACCAGGCTTATACCAGGTTTATACCAGGTTTATGCCAGGTTTATACCAGGTTTATGCCAGGTTTATGCCAGGTTGAAACCGGATATGGATGCAAATATTTTTGAGAGTGACGAATATAGACATTGACAATATTAGTGGTAAAAATAGACATTCATGACATCAGTAAAAAATAGATATTGACGATAGCAGTGAAAAAAGATATTCCTGACGGTAGTAGAAAATAGACATTGAAAATAGCAGTGAAAATTGATGTTGACGATAGCAATCATATATATAATTTTAACTGCATTGAAAATAAATATTTACGATATGCCTACTTGTAATACATTGATGAAATTAACCAAGGTAGAGCTTTACAAGAGCACTGAACAATAACAATATTATACAATACTGAAAATAGACTTTTATGACAAACGCAAAACACACACACACGCACACACACACATACACACAAATATGTATGTATATATATATATATATATATATATATATATATATATATATATATATATATATATATATATATATATACATTGTGTACAAGAAACAAACCCTACTTCGTCACACAACATTGTCCTATCATCTCATTTAAACATAGTCAGTCCCAACAATTGTGTAGTGTGTAGCAAGTCTCCCAAAGATCGTGTAGTGTGTAGCTACAACGAGTGTCTTGTGTGTTGTTTCAGGGCAGCCAAACGACACACGATCTTAAACGAGTTCGACTACCCGACAGAGGGCTTTCAATTCCTGCTGGACAATGTCCAGTGTTCGGGCAACGAGACCTCGCTCAAGGACTGCAAGAAGGAAGCGTGGAGGACACACGACTGCCGGAGCTATGAGATAGCCGGGGTCGAGTGTAAAACATCCAAAGGTAACTTTTGCTTTAAATTATCGCTCAAGTAGAACATCCAAAGGTAACTTTTGCTTTAAATTATCACTCAAGTAAAACATCCAAAGGTAACTTTTGCTTTAAATTATCACTCAAGTAAAACATCCAAAGGTAACTTTTGCTTTAAATTATCACTCAAGTAAAACATCCAAAGGTAACTTTTGCTTTAAATTATCACTCAAGTAAAACATCCAAAGGTAACTTTTGCTTTAAATTATCACTCAAGTAAAACATCCAAAGGTAACTTTTGCTTTAAATTATCACTCAAGTAAAACATCCAAAGGTAACTTTTGCTTTAAATTATCACTCAAGTAAAACATCCAAAGGTAACTTTTGCTTTAAATTATCACTCAAGTAAAACATCCAAAGGTAACTTTTGCTTTAAATTATCACTGAAGTAAAACATCCAAAGGTAACTTTTGCTTTAAATTATCACTCAAGTAAAACATCCAAAGGTAACTTTTGCTTTAAATTATCACTGAAGTAGAACATCCAAAGGTAACTTTTGCTTTAAATTATCACTCAAGTAAAACATCCAAAGGTAACTTTTGCTTTAAATTATCTCTCAAGTAAATCATCCAAAGTACAAGGCACGTCTAGGATGTGTATCGCTTCTTACTAAGTCGTTTTGAGTCTAGTTCGCAGTTGAGGTAATTTCCGAGTCTAGTGCGTTTCAGATAAGTTTTCCTTCAGCCTTCGTATCCCTTGTTTCCATAGTGTCGCCGCGTCTCATATTGAGATGATACGCCACTAAATCCAGGCAGTGTCTCTTCCAGACTTTTTTCTCCGGGGAGCATTTGATATTTCTGGGGGGTGGGGGGGGGGGGGAACGGTCACATTTTCCGGGGGCGGGGGGAGCGGACACAGGTAAAAGTATATGTTTTCTATATAAAATTCAATGTCATTTGGGGGGGGGGGGGGGATGGTGGTAGACTTTCTTCGAAGACATGCCAGGAAGAAACACTGAATACCAGGTTATCCTTGCAGTTAAAAATAAATCCAAGGTTGTCCATTTTTTTGTTACAGTTTGTGAACCGAGCCAGTTCAGGTGCAAGAACTCCTTCTGTGTGGAGCCCAGCGATGTCTGTAATGGAAAAGACGATTGTGAGGATAACTCTGACGAAACCAATTGCTCCAGTATGTTTTTTGTTTTCTTTATTTTTAACCCACCCAACTATTTCAACATAACTTTTAGCTGCAAGTAAAAAATGTTTAAGAAAAACAATATGAAGAATGGAGAGGTAGGTTACCCTCGATAAATTACGACCCTGTGTTATTCGCAAAAACTCCGAAAATAAAGTTAGTAATGGAAAGTTAGATGGGTTTAAAATTTTATTACGAGAAGGGCGTTAAGAAAGTGTGATGCATGCTTTAAAAAGTAAGTTTTAAACCAATATTCTAGAATTTTTTTTCGCATTTTAAAGACGTTTTGCGAATTGTCATAAAAAATCTACGAATATATACCTAATTTTGGTCCAGTTTTATTTTAAATCTACTACTTTAAATGAAATTCTTTCATGTAATTTTTGAAACGGTGGAATCTTGCAGTGCCAGAGATACAAGTCCGGCTGGTCAACGGGAGCGACATCTGGGAGGGGAGGGTGGAGATTGTCAGGAATGGGCTGGCTGGAACCGTGTGTGATGACCACTGGGACGACAAGGATGCTCAAGTTCTTTGTAGGATGTTGGGATACAGGTAAGTGGTGGGATAAATGGGATACAGGTAAGTGGTGGAATAAATGGGATAAAGTAAATGGTGGGATACATGGAATACAGGGAAGTGGTGGGATAAATGGGATACGGTGGGATACATGGGACACATGTAAGTGGTGGGATACATGGGATACAGGTAAGTGGTGGTATAAATGGGATACAGGTAAGTGGTGGGATACATGGGGTACAGGTAAGTGGTGGTATAAATGGGATACAGGTAAGTGGTGGGATACATGGGATACACGTAAGTGGTGGGATACATGGGATACAGGTAAATGGTGGGATAAATGGGATACAGGTAAGTGGTGGGATACATGGGATATAGGAGATTGCGGGGTTTAAGATAAATGCTGGAATACAGGTAAATATTTGATATAGGTAAATTTTGGGATATAGGTAACCTTTGGGTTAGAACTAAATGTTGGGTAAAAGTTGAATGTTAAGATATAAGAAGGTGATGGGATAGAGATTCAGATAAATGTTGGATTAGAACTAAATGTTGGGATACAGGCTAATGTTGGGACATAGGATAATGTTGGGATACAGGTAAGGGGTGAAATATAGGTAAATTTTGGGATAAAGGTAAATACTGGGATACATGTGAATGGTGAGATATAAGCTAATGCTGCGATTAGGGTAAATTATGGGATAGATCCAGCGATAAATGTTATGAGATAATCAAATCGCTTGAACATTTAATTATTTTGGTTATATATATATATATATATATATATATATATATATATATATATATATATATATATATATATATATATATATATTTGAAGGCACGGAGGTGAAGCAAAGTTGAATGGTTACTACGGACGCGGACAAGGTCCAATATGGCTGGACGATGTCAGATGTTCAGGCACCGAGCTATCCCTGTCCAACTGTTCCCACGCAGGGTGGGGGCGGGCAGACTGTGAGCACAGGGAGGACGCGGGGGTCCGGTGTCACCTGACCTCCGGGCTGACGTCCAGGCGATCTATAACCCACACCCCGACGACGAAAGCGATACCGAGTGCGCCGACGACTTTACCGCCGAGTGATAGTGAGTGTATTTTCTTCTGACTAATTGTGTTTTCTTTTGACTTTTGAATTTAATTATGTAATATTTTCTTCTGACTAATTTCATTGTGTAATATTTTCTTCTGACTAATTTAATTTTGTAATATTTTCTTCTGACTAATTTAATTTTGTAATATTTTCTTCTGACTAATTTAATTGTGTAATATTTTCTTCTGACTAATTGTGTAATATTTTCTTCTGACTAATTTTATTGTGTAATATTTTCTTCTGACTAATTTAATTGTGTGATATTTTCATCTGACTAATTGTGTAAAATTTTTTCTGACTAGTTGTGTAATATTTTCTTTTGGTCTAATTGTGTAATATTTTCTTTTTGACTAATTGTGTAATATTTTCTTTTTGACTAATTGTTTAATATTTTCTTTTTGACTAATTGTGTAATATTTTCTTTCTGACTAATTGTGTAATATTTTCTTTTTGACTAATTGTGTAATATTTTCTTCTGGATAATTATGTAATATTTTTTTTGGTCTAATTATCTAATATTTTCTGCTGTCTGGATGTTTATTTTGTGTTTCACGCATATTAGCGACATGCCACACGGTTTATCTACATTTCCACTAATTTTAGCCGTATTGCCACGGGTTTTAACCCCATTGCCACACGTCTTAGCCACATTGACACACATAAAAACCACATGACCACATATTTTTCTCAAATTTCCACACGTTTTAGCCCCATTGCCACGGGTTTATCCACATTACCACACATTTTAACCACATTGCCATACTTGTAAACCGTGGACCTTTCCTACAGCTATCACCGTCAGACTTGTGGGAGGTTCGAAACCATCTGAGGGCAACGTGGAGCTGCTCGTCCATGGCAAGATTTTCCGTGTCTGTGACGACAACTGGGACGTCAACGACTGTCGTGTCGTCTGCAGGATGCTGGGATACACGTACGTCACCATACGACAGCACACACGTCTGTGGCCACGCCTATCACGTGGTCTTGTTGAGTCCACTCAGCTCTGATGGGTACCCGACTCACATTGGGGAAAGTAAAAGCCGAGGTCTCGAGTTCGGATTTCGGGCTCGTGTCCGTATGACGACACTGAGCCCACTCAGCTCTGATGGGTACCCGACTCACGTTGGGGAAAGTTAAGGCTGAGCTCATTGTAAAAAAGGTGAACTCTGTTTCACCTGTCCCAAGGACCGTGAGGTTCCAAAGTGTAAGATATGCATGGTAGACCTTTCCAAAGTCTCGAGTTCGGATTTCGGGCTCGTCACTGAGTCCACCCAGCTCTGATGGGTACCTAACTCACGTTAGGAAGAGTAAAGGTGGCTGGTCATAGTGCTGGCCACGCTATCCCTTCATGTAATGAGGACATAGTCTACTTCGCCTGCCCCCGTGAGCCATAATTTTTTTTAAAAAGTATTATAGATTTGGTTCAGCTTTTTAAAAATAAAACTTACGATAAAAAACAAAAAACAAACAAACAAACAACTAGCATTATACAGCATCCTTTGTGGTTGAATTGTATTTTTAAATAAAATTTTACGCAGTATACCACTCTGCAAATCTTTGAAAAACAATTTAACCCACTCCCCGTTGTCCGATTGAGCTAAAATTCGCCACAGTGATAGATCTCTGGTGACAATACAAGAATATCTTACTTTAATTTTCAATCAAATTAAACTCTTTTATTTTTTAATATCCTCGTTTTCAGAAACGGCGGTCACCCGACGAAGGAATCATTTTACCCCGATTCCAAAACGGTGCCCATCCTGCTGGATGAGGTGGACTGTGTTGGCACCGAGCAGAGTCTGGAGATGTGCATGGCCAACAGCCTAGAGCACGACTGCACCAACAAGGAGTATGCGGGGGTGGTGTGTAGGGACAACACAGAGACATCGTCAGCTGGTTGGTATACATGGGGGCGGGGCGTGCCGAGTTTTTTTTTACATGGGGGCGGGGCGTGCCCGAGTTTTTTTTATGCATGGGGGCGGGGCGTGCCCGAGTTTTTTTATACGTTGGGGCGGAGCGTATTCACTACACATGGGGCGGAGCTAGTTCATCCCTACACAAGGGTCGGAGCCTATCTATCACTAAACATGGGGCTTAGCCTGACCATCACAACATATTAGGCGGAGCCTCACCATTACTAAACATGAGGCGGAGCCTATCGATCACTAAACATGGGGCGGAGCCTGACCATCACTACACATGGGGCGGAGCCTATCCATCACTAAACATGGGGTGGAGCTTCTCCATCACTAAACATGGGGCGGAACTTGTCCATCACTAAACATGGGGCGGAGCCTATTTATCACTAAACATGGGGTGGAGCTTGTCCATCACTAAACATGGGGCGGAGCCTATTCATCACTACACATGGGGCGGAGCTTGTTCATCATTACACAAGGGGCGGAGCCTATCACTAAACATGGGGTGGAGCTTGTCCATCACTAAACATGGGACGGAGCTTGTCCATCACTAAACATGGGGCGGAGCCTATTTATCACTAAACATGGGGTGGAGCTTGTCCATCACTAAACATGGGACGGAGCTTGTCCATCACTGTGGTGTTGTTCAACGGTTGAAAGTGATGTAGCTAGCTAGAGGAATGCGGGTGAAGCGGCCGCCTTGGATGCCGACCCAAGGGGGGGGGGGTCGAAAAAAAGTTTACAAAAATATATAAAAAGCGACAAGTTATCATACACATTTTTTTCGGAGGAGGCGCAAAACGTCATAGTTCGCCCCGGGCGCCAGAATGAGTCGCTTCCATCCGCCTGTTGAGGGTGTTACATAAGCCAATAGGATGTCACCAAGAACAGTATTTCCTAAACAAAATTCTTAGCATCTTGTAGTCGTCTGTATAGAAGCAGTATCGCGCCGTTAAACACAAGGACTATGTTTTGTGCTGGATACTTGAGCGGCAAACACAACATTTTCATTTGTTAACATTTATTTTCTGGTAGTCTTTGAGAGAAAAAAAATGGGTTTAGCACTATATGAGCTTTGTACAATAATCTTGTATATAAACTCACAAACATCGGGGTCATAAAAGTTCAAGGTAAAGTATAATATAGTAAAGGTAAACTGTTTATTTAAGCTTGAATAAAGTCATTGAAAACTCCACAATTGTGTTGAGGGTGAACGTCACACATCTGTTAATTAGAACTTGATTAACGTCAATGACAACTCCACAGGTGCGCTGACGTGTGGCGGCCGACCGTTTGACCACAAGGACGTCTTCAACCACTCACGTGTGGCACGCGACACCAGCCACGCCCACCCACACTGGGCCACCAAGATCATCGCGGGCCGGATCGCCATGCACGGGGCCATCCCCTGGCAGGCCAAGCTGAACCTCGTGTTCAGCCCCACCCACATCGGACACCAGTGTGGGGGAGTCGTCTTCAGTGAGCACTGGGTACTCACGGCTGCGCACTGCGTCACGTGAGTTGTTCTTCGCTCGTTTTAGTTCCTGGGGGTTAACCTCTTTTAGTTCCTGGGGGTTAAACCTGTTTTAGTTCATGGGGTTTAAACTTCTTTTAGTTCCTGGGGGTTAAACCTGTTTTAGTTCCTGGGGGTTAAACTTCTTTTAGTTCCTGGGGGTTAAACTTCTTTTAGTTCCTGGGGGTTAAACTTCTTTTAGTTCCTGGGGGTTAAACTTCTTTTAGTTCCTGGGGGTTAAACTTCTTTTAGTTCCTGGGGGTTAAACTTCTTTTAGTTCCTGGGGGTTAAACTTCTTTTAGTTCCTTGGGGTTAACCTCTTTTAGTTCCTGGGGGTTACACTTCTTTTAGTTCCTGGGGGTTAAACTTCTTTTAGTTCCTGGGGGTTAAACTTCTTTTAGTTCCTGGGGGTTAAACCTCATTCATTTTAGTTCATTGAGGCTTAACCTCCTTTAGTTTCTGGGGGTTAACCTCTTTTTATTCCTGGAGTTTGAACCTCATTCGTTTTAAGTCTTGGGAGGGGGGTATTATTCATTCGTTTTCTTTAGGTGGGGGGAGGGGGGTATTTTTCATTCGTTTTCGTCACGGAGGTGTGTGTGGGGGGGGGGGAGGGGTTATTCTTCATTCATTTTAGTTCTCCATTAATTTTTCCGTACGGGAATATACTTAGACTGTGTTTTTAGCGCACAACTAACCACGCTTTTCGTGGTTTGAAGTTACAACTAAAACTGTTTATTCCAATCGTGTTTGATACATGTAGACGTTTGATTAGCCATTTCGGCTTGACGGGCAAACAGTGCAGATGAAATAGACCTCAATCGCTTTTATGACCTGGCCTAGAAAGGGATAGTGTGAATCAGGCGTAGGCAAGGGGGTGTTGTGTGTGTGTGTGTGGGGGGGGGGGGGGGTTATAACCCCTCACATGCACCCATATATATGTATATATATATATATATATATATATATATATATATATATATATATATATATATATATATATATATATATATATATATATATATAATTTTATACATATGGACAAAAATGAACCCCTCCCATGACCAATTCCTGGCTACGCCACTGGTGTGATCAGTTCAATTTCGAAGCTGCTTTTACTTTACTTAACGAGTACCCATTAGAGCTGGACGGACGAAGAAAATGACCTCGATCTCATGTCCAGGGGAACCCAGTTACTATCTCTACCATATGACTACGTCGTTCCATTTGCTGTATTAGACCCTGCCAAAAACATTTGCTGTATTAGACCTTGCCAAAAACATTTGCTGTATTAGACCCTGCCTAAAACGTTTGCTGTATTAGACCCTGCCAAAAAACATTTGCTGTATTAGACCTTGCCAAAAACATTTGCTGTATTAGACCCTGCCTAAAACATTTGCTGTATTAGACCTTGCCAAAAACATTTGCTGTATTAGACCTTGCCAAAACATTTGCTCTATTGGACCTTGCCAAAAACATTTGCTGTATTAGACCTTGCCTAAAACATTTGCTGTATTAGACCTTGCCAAAAACATTTGCTGTATTAGACCTTGACTAAAACATTTGCTGTATTAGACCTTGCCAAAAACATTTGCTGTATTAGACCTTGCCAAAACATTTGCTCTATTGGACCTTGCCAAAAACATTTGCTGTATTAGACCTTGCCAAAACATTTGCTGTATTGGACCTTGCCAAAAACATTTGCTGTATTAGACCTTGCCTAAAACATTTGCTGTATTAGACCTTGCCTAAAACATTTGCCGTATTAGACCTTGCCTAAAACATTTGCTATATTAGACCTTGCCAAAAACATTTGCTGTATTAGACCTTGCCAAAAACATTTGCTATATTAGACCTTGCCTAAAACATTTGCTGCGGAAAAGAAACTGCATGTCCTTTGATATATTTATTGAATGGATTTTTTTGTCTGCATATAGAATTATACGGAATTATACGGAAGACATATTTCCGTCATTGAATTGTTTTTTTTCCTCTGTATACAGAGGTAGACGGAAATCACATTTCCGTTTATCAGTTGGTGAACACAGCGGCAAGAAAACCGATGTGGGGGAGCAGACATTTCAATTAGATAACATCATTATGCACCAGAATTATGCTGGTAGGTCAATGTGCGTTTTTCCTTTCATGTCTGTCTATATTCAACCAATCATTATATATATATATATATATATATATATATATATATATACACTTATATATATATATATACACAGAATTTAGCAATATTCTTTAAGTCAACTTAGCGTACAAACTTATATCTCAATGTACTCTCTTGGGAGCAATGTGCAATTAACGTACGTTTTTTTCTTCTTCTACCCGTACGCACTACGGGTTCAAGAGCTAGTTCTATAAATTAATAACGTTCACTTACCTCCCTCAGCGAAAAACAACGACATCGCCCTGCTCAAAGTGAAACCAATCAACGGACGAGGGATACAGTTCAACGATTTCGTCCAGCCCGCCTGTTTACCTGGGCCGGAGACCGAGTACATCGAGGGAACCACCTGTATCATCTCAGGCTGGGGGAACATGGAACGGTCAGGTAAAGTTGTCACGTGATGTGGTCAGCCAACACATTCTTTGTTTTGTTTTTGTATTTGTTTGGTGTTTTCACCCTATATGCACGCTCAACAACGTTCGTGTCTCAGTTGTGGGTTGTTTTTTTAAAAATTGCATTGTCATTTTGTTTTCTTTGGGTAACTTTTGTAGCTCAAAGGGCAGTGTCAATAATTTGTCTGTCCCCATTTGGAACTAAAATGAGTGAATAATACACCCCCCCCCCTGGAGCTATAATGAGTGAATAATACCCCCCCCCCACAGGAACTATAATGAGTGAATAATCCCCCAGGAACTATAATGAGTGAATAATACCCCCCCCCCCCGAAGCTATAATGAGTGAATAATAACCCCCCCCCCCCAGGAGCTAGGGCCTATAGTGAGTAAATAATACCTCCTCCCTCAAGAACTAAAATGAGTGAATAATTCTCCCACCCTCAGGAACTATAATGAGTGAATAATAACCCCCTAGGAACGATAATGAGTGAATAATCACCCCCCCCCCAGGAACTATAATGAGTGAAGAATAACCCACCCCGAAAAAACCCACCTATTGATTTATCGTCTTGTCTATTTTCTGTTACAGTCAGTAACTCTGTTTTAAGTTATCGTTTCAGTTTCACGTATCCGATTCGGTGATAGTAAAAAGTATTGTACCTGGAGTAATTTATATAATACGCTTATTTCAGAGAGACGGCACCTAAAACATAGCCAAGCTTTGCTTTAGTCTATTAGACTATGGAGCCATATTATTGATTTTTTTTATATAAAATATTCAGATGATTGTATTGTCTCGATTGTTTTTCTTCTGTAGAGCTCTATACGAGTTATCCGTAGCCATTTTATTGTTTTTTTAGTAAAAAATTGAGATGATTGTATTGCCTCGATTATTTTTCTTCTGTAGAGCTCTACACGAGTTACCCGTAGCCATTTTATTGTTTTTTTAGTAAAATATTGAGATGATTGTATTGCCTTGATTGTTTTTCTTCTGTAGAGTTCTACACGAGTTACCCGGACTTATTGAAGGAAGCAGACGTTCCAATAATGTCAGATCGAACTTGTAGTCGTCTGTATAGAAGCAGTATCGCGCCCTTAAACACAAGGACTATGTTTTGTGCTGGATACTTGAGCGGCAAGATGGACTCATGTGCCGGGGACAGTGGCGGTCCTTTAGTTTGTCGTTTAGATGGTGAGTAGAGCAGGGATTAGTGGAGGTCCTCTAGTTTGTTGTATAGATGGTGAGTAGATTAAGGATTAGTGGAGGTCCTTTAGTTTGTCGTATAGATGGTGAGTAGATTAAGGATTAGTGGAGGTCCTTTAGTTTGTCGTATAGATGGTGAGTACAGCAGGGACTAGTGGCGGTCATTTAGTTTGTCGTATAGATGGTGAGTAGATTAAGGATTATTGGAGGTCCTTTAGTTTGTCGTATAGATGGTGAGTAGATTAAGGATTAGTGGAGGTCCTTTAGTTTGTCGTATAGATGGTGAGTAGATTAAGGATTAGTGGAGGTCCTTTAGTTTGTCGTATAGATGGTGAGTAGATTAAGGATTAGTGGAGGTCCTTTAGTTTGTCGTATAGATGGTGAGTACAGCAGGGACTAGTGGCGGTCATTTAGTTTGTCGTATAGATGGTGAGTAGATTAAGGATGATTGGAGGTCCTTTAGTTTGTCGTATAGATGGTGAGTAGAGCAGGGATTAGTGGAGGTCCTTTAGTTTGTCGTATAGATGGTGAGTAGATCAGGGATTAGTGGAGGTCCTTTAGTTTGTCGTATAGATGGTGAGTAGAGCAGGGATTAGTGGAGGTCCTTTAGTTTGTCGTATAGATGGTGAGTAGATTAAGGATTAGATTAGTGGAGGTCCTTTAGTTTGTCGTATAGATGGTGAGTAGATTAAGGATTAGATTAGTGGAGGTCCTTTAGTTTGTCGTGTAGATGGTGAGTAGATTAAGGATTAGTGGAGGTCCTTTAGTTTGTCGTATAGATGGTGAGTAGATTAAGGATTAGATTAGTGGAGGTCCTTTAGTTTGTCGTATAGATGGTGAGTAGAGCAGGGATTAGTGGAGGTCCTTTAGTTTGTCGTATAGATGGTGAGTAGATTAAGGATTAGATTAGTGGAGGTCCTTTAGTTTGTAGTATAGATGGTGAGTAGATTAAGGATTAGATTAGTGGAGGTCTTTTAGTTTGTCGTATAGATGGTGAGTAGATCAGGGATTAGTGGAGGTCCTTTAGTTTGTCGTATTGATGGTGAGTAGATTAAGGATTAGATTAGTGGAGGTCCTTTAGTTTGTCGTATAGATGGTGAGTAGATTAAGGATTAGATTAGTGGAGGTCCTTTAGTTTGTCGTATAGATGGTGAGTAGATCAGGGATTAGTGGAGGTCCTTTAGTTTGTAGTATAGATGGTGAGTAGATTTAGGATTAGTGGAGGTCCTTTAGTTTGTCGTATAGATGGTGAGTAGATTTAGGATTAGTGGAGGTCCTTTAGTTTGTCGTTTAGATGGTGAGTAGAGCAGGGATTAGTGGAGGTCTTTTAGTTTGTCGTATAGATGGTGAGTAGATTAAGGATTAGTGGAGGTCCTTTAGTTTGTTGTATAGATGGTGAGTAGAGCAGGGATTAGTGGAGGTCCTCTAGTTTGTCGTTTAGATGGTGAGTAGAGCAGGGATTAGGTTAGTGGCGGTCCTTTAGTTTTGTCGTATAGATGGTGAGTAGATTAAGGATTAGTGGAGGTCCTTTAGTTTGTCGTATAGATGGTGAGTAGATTAAGGATTAGTGGAGGTCCTTTAGTTTGTCGTATAGATGGTGAGTAGAGCAGGGATTAGTGGAGGTCCTCTAGTTTGTCGTTTAGATGGTGAGTAGAGCAGGGATTAGTGGAGGTCATTTAGTGTGTTATATAAATGGTGAGTAGATGAGGGATAATTTGTCCAGATTAGGGTAGATCAGGGCATTACCCCTCCATTCATTTCCCCACGGACATCCCCTTGTCATTTACCCCCCCCCCTCCCAGTCATAGCTTAAGGTACAATTAGGGCTATGGCTAGAGCTAGGGCTAGGTTAATGTCTAGGTTTGGGGTTGGTTAAGTTTATCGTCAGGACTCTTGAGGTAGTGTGAAGGGGGGTAATTACCCACAGGGGTTATTGACGATGGGGTAGGGGTAATGACCTAGGCCCGACGGTCACTATACATGGCATTCTACCCACAGGCGTCTACACAGTATTAGGCTTGACCTCCTGGGGCAACGGGTGCGGACAGCCCAACTCCCCAGGTGTTTATGTCAGGCTGAAGGAATTCATCCCCTGGATTCTCTCTACAATCCAAGCCCACAGCAGTGACAGCCAACAGAAAGAACTTCCCAAAAATCCGTGATCGAACATCTGATGAAATATTTTTTTCCTCTTCTAATTTTGAATATAACAAGACACATTTCTGAAGTATGTGATTGTTACATACTCACAAATATATGCAGCTTTGAAACTTGAGTGCTTTAAATGTGAATAAATACACTACGATTTATGTTAACTAGCTTTTTTTATATCAGTCAATTTGTTTGTGTCTTTGTTGTATGTATATCTATAAGAAAATCGAGTGCATAGTGTTGTTAGTACTATGCCAAGCCGCATTAGTTTCCTTAATGTGGGTCAGGTACCCATTAGAGCTGGGTGGACTCAGGGAAGACCTACAGTATCGAACCCGGGATCCGAACACGAGACTTTTGGGTCAGCAGTCGGAAGCTCTACCAATCGACCACACTGTTTCCGAGCTCTGATTTAATCTTCTTCTTCTCCGTTCTAAATTCTAGTGTTGGGAGGGTTACACCCCCCCCCCCCCTCAACACAATTAAGAATTACGCCCCATATAACTCTCCGATAGACTCCGATTCCAGCCTGCTTTTCTATTTTTTGTCCATCCAAGAACAAACTACAAGACATCATTTGCTTGATTTTGGAGTTGTCTCTCCTAGAAGAGTTTGCTGTCCCCAACTAACGAGCCTCATCTGCCTAGGGGTTCAAACTCGGGACTTTCCGGCTCAGCAACCATCAGCTTAACCCACCCGACCACCCGAAACCTCTCTGTTTATTCAAAATGTTTATTAAGTGTCTTAAATTATTTAGCAGTAAAATAGTTTTTACTAAACTATTCAGGAAGAGACGGTACTTTTTAGTACCGTCATAGGGCAGAGGTCGACAACGAAAGAGGTAGTTTACAGTGTCTGGCATTAAGATTAGAAATTTACCACCAGTGAAAGGGTTAAGAAAACATACACACGTCGATGTTTATGTATGTTGTCTCCATAGATATGAACACACATGTAGGCCTACTAGTTTGTACTCTTTATCGTTACAGGCGTTACACTGGTACACATCGTGTACATTGTATATTTTTGGGTAGTAAAGTAAAAAGTAAAGGCTATCTATAGAGCCTTACGGTGCCTTACGGGCCATGGTGCTGGTGAAGTAGAGTTCTCTTGTTCAGTGATCTCCTGCATATGAAGGGTTAGTGTAACACCTTTGGTAAAAAAAAAATAAAAAAAAAAAGAAACGCTCCTGTTTTAGACCTAACTATCCATAGGTCAGATATGGTTCACATGTTTCTTGACCTCGGCAAATATATATATATATATATATATATATATATATATATATATATATATATATATATATATATATATATATATATATGTGTGTGTGTGTGTGTAAAAACAACAACATGACAATGCATCGAAGACATTGTAGCCTTGACATTCTTGTTCCCTTGTGACCTTACCCTGACCTAACTTACCGCCACACACGTGACACAAATCATCTGCCAATTGTGTTTTATTACTTTTATCGAGCGTTGAGCGGCCCAAATAAATTTACTTAAAACGGTGGGGGAGGGGTGTGGGGGGAGTGTGTTTTCCCAATACGTGACCTGCACTTTGATGAGTCTTACTGAGAAGATTTATTGTTTTCGTTTCAAAACAGCAACACAGCATTAGTAAATTATTGAATGTAAGAGACACATTAAAAAACGGGAGTTATCTCCCCTAAACTTTCTCGTGTATTTTTATATATCCTTAAGGAAGATGGCACTCCCAGTGCTCGGGATATAGAAATGTTTATATTTTTTATATTTTTTTTTAGTACTTAAAAAAGAATAGCGCACCAAATGCCAAAATGAACGCATACGGTAGTGTATAATAGCGCGGAAAATTAATACTTTTCAAAAGAAATATTGATTAATTTACAAAAAAATTAATTAAACATCTAATTAAGTCACATTTTATTTCACAGTTCATTGTCATTGAGTCTTTGCCTACATGGAAAGTTTGAAACAAAATGGTAGAGTAGTAGTGATCTTTTTTGAGAAATTGGAATTACCGTAAAGTACTCCTTCCCTTCTCTGGAGATCACTAAAAAATGTGACACATTCAAAATAATAAGATTTGATATCTATGTATAAAATTTCTTTCACCTAAATCTCATTTCTTCTTAATTTTAGTGTTGGAAGGGATCTCCTTCCAACACAATTAAGGATGCGTCTCAACTGGTTATGCACCATTGATGACATTGACTCCGATTTCAGCCTGCTTTTCTTTTTGGATTTGCTTCCATAGCTTTTGTCCAACCAAGAACAAACTACAAGACAGCAGTTGTTTGATTTTGGAGTTGTCTCTGCTAGAAGAGTGGCTGTCCCCAGCTAACGAGCCTCGTCTGCCCGAGGGTTCGAACTCGAGACTTCTCGGTTTAGCAACCTTAAGCTTTACCGACTCCACCTCGCCGACCCCTTTTCACCTAAATGAAATGGTACTTACGTTATCGGTTGATTGTATTGGTTGATTAGTACTGTGAGTAGATGAATAGTTTGATTTGTACTGTGATTAGATGAATAGTTTGATTTGTACTGTGATTAGATGAATAGTTTGATTTGTACTGTGATTAGATGAATAGTTTGATTTGTACTGTGATTAGATGAATAGTTTGATTTGTACTGTGATTAGATGAATAGTTTGATTTGTACTGTGATTAGATGAATAGTTTGATTTGTACTGTGATTAGATGAATAGTTTGATTAGTACTGTGATTAGATGAATAGTTTGATTTGTACTGTGATTAGATGAATAGTTTGATTTGTACTGTGATTAGATGAATAGTTTGATTTGTACTGTGATTAGATGAATAGTTTGATTTGTACTGTGATTAGATGAATAGTTTGATTTGTACTGTGATTAGATGAATAGTTTGATTTGTACTGTGATTAGATGAATAGTTTGATTTGTACTGTGATTAGATGAATAGTTTGATTTGTACTGTGATTAAACCCATTGTTTTTTTAGTATGATCAAATACAGTTTTGCTTCAAATGTCATTGCTAGAACTCATAAAATAACAGCTTTTTTAAAAACAATAGCTACAAACCTTTTAGGGGTAGGGATCTACTTTTAAAGTTTGAGATCTGCTGTCTGTTACCTGCAACAAGTTCCCACACTGTTAAATTAATTTATGCACACATGGGCGGAGCTTGAGTCAGCTGTCAATACACCTGGCAGTGGCACGATCTGCAGACACGAGTTCCCATACGACGTGATTCAAACACATCGGCTGGTGTTAGAGTCGATGTTAAAGTCGATGGTCAAGTCGATGGTCAAGTCGATGTTGCAGTCGATGCTAGTGTTGATTCAGCCAGGTATGATGAAACCACAGAAGATGTTGACATCACTTGTGAGCTGTACCCTCATCTTTACCACTGTCATGTCTAGAGTCTCTTCAGCACCCAGTTTTCATCAGGTTAAATTTTATCTTTCCGTGTTTACATTTTGTTTTATTCCAATGTATTAGGTACCATAGATTGTATAATAACTTAAGTACCATTATATGCGTACTGTATATAGGCTACTTTATTCTAGTTTTATTAAATCTGACATAGTTTATGGGTGTCTTAGATTTAATCGAGAGAGTGAGACATACATTTTTTTTTAAACACAGTCTTTTGATTTAGATGTTAATGGACCAAACCGAGAATATAGTCTCAAAGGTATTCGAGAGGCCATTAAAAAGTAAAGTTTCCCTTTCATACCTGACGGTATATGGGGCAAGTGTAGTAGAGTACACTTGTTTCTGTGACCTCGGCATATGAAGAGATAGTTTGGTCAGCACTATGCCCAGCCGCTTTTACTTTCCCTAACGTGAGTTAGGTACCCATCAGATGTTGGGTGGACTCAGGAACGGTCTACTGACTTGAACCCGTTTTCGAATAGAGTCCTTTCATATGACGTCACGTCCGTTCGTGATACCTACGCCCGCCGCCACAGTGGTGTACACCAGATGTAAACACAATCAGCTGTTCGCCAGCGCTGGACGTGTTCACCAGCTCTGGACGCGTTCACTGTATGTAAAGAACCGCACCCGCGGAAAAGGGAAAATACGTTAAAAAACTTGAGCTCTTAGGAATTGAAGATCCTTATACTGTTACTGACAGTTTCGTATAAATAAATATGTGAACAAAATTTCTAAATAAAAATACTGTTAGTAATACTGTTTGCGTTCAGAGTTAAAGTAGCGGAATCTGATCAAATGCAGTTCTCGATACTTTGTTTCAGGTAAGGACAGTAAAATAATAAACTTCATTTTAATTATAAAAGATAACTATTAATAAAACAAATATGCTTGACCTTCACAAATACTAATAGTAAAAGACAAAGTCAAAAGTAATAGGCTAATAAGAATAATAAGATCTAATAGTAGGCCTAATACCTGGCTCCGCTGGGTAGACATAGAATCTAGAATCTACTTCTTTACTTAAATTTAATTACTTTAGATCTACATTCGATTCAAAATACACCCATAATAAATCAAAAGTAGTCATAGTAGGCCTAATAAAGCATTTAATTGTCTCTAAGATCTAAAATCTCGCTCTATTATCTAATCATTTTTTTAGCAAACGAAATTTTCTGAAATTGAAATAGATTATATGACTAGACTTAGATCTAGAATCTGCTACTTAAATTAAATTGTAAAAACTTTATACAAGCATGTAGTTGATATTATTGTAGTAGAAGGCTTTAATAAATTACTAAGGCCTACCTACTTTGTTGTCTTTTTACAGCAATATGTATCTGATACTGGACTGAGTTTAATTAAATTCAAATTCATATCTAGTAATTGGTCTACCAAGTTTTTGTAGCCTAGTAGTACAATCTAGATCATACCAGCCAACAACAAATAACCACATTATTATTATTTGGTTAATGATTAGGCTAATTTTTTTTAAATCCACTGTTTATAAAAGAAACAAATCAAGCTAGAAACATAAGTGAGATGGTTTAGAATAATAACAATGGACCCAGTCTACAATTGATACAATTGCAGGTCTACATAGGGCCTACAGTCTAGTAGTTTACAGTAGGCACCTAGTGTGTAGCTAGTATACTAGTGTGTAGCTGTCCAGAGTTAAGATTCTTAATGCTTTCCCCTGATAAGCCATGTGTGCTATAAATGACATAACATGACACCGAGGTGAGAAGTGTTGAGGGGAGAGCAGTGGGACTTTCCCCTTTGTTTTCCCTGCTGGGCCCTGAGGGTCAAAATTATATAAGAAATACTATCTCTGTGGGGCTGGGTATCACGGAGGTGAGACATTTTCAGGGGAGGGCAGGGCAGACTCCTCTTTGGTTTTATTGTGGGCTAGATACAGGTGGGGGCAGCCACCATGAGGGTTGAACGTCAGTATTAATGTGTCTGATTACTTCCCTGCTGGATTATAAGGGTCTTAAATTGTATAACATGCTACCCAGATTGGTTATTACCCATGGATTATATTAGCCGTTGTAGTGTGGGTTTTGTAGGAGTTAAGTGGTCTCACGTTTGCTACAGTAGATAACCTCTAATATATTACTGCATTTGATCAGCTTCGTCTACTTAAACTCTAAACGCAAACGGTATTACTAACAGTATTTTTATTTAGAAATTTCGGCCACATATTTATATTATCCACGAAACTGTCAATAACTGTATAAGGATCTTCAATTCCTAAGAGTTCAAGTTTTTTAACATATTTTTCCTTTTCCGCGGGCGCGATTCTTTACATACGGTGAACACGTCCAGCGCTGGTGAACACGTCCAGCGCTGGCGAACAGCTGATTGTGTTTACGTCTGATGTACACCACTGTGGCGGCGGGCGTAGGTATCACGTGATTTAGGTCACGTGTTTGCAAGGACTCTATTCGAGACTTACGGCTTAGCCGTCCAGCTTTCTACCGCTAGACCACTCGGTCCCATCGAGAGGCATTAAATATTAAAAAAAAAAAGCATGCGCAGTGTAATTAAAATTAATTTGGTTCTAAAATCCTGACTGTTTTTTTTCGGACTGAGTGTATGTATTTGATGTGTGAGTATTTTCAGTAATTAAACACAATTTAAAAAAAAATGCAAAAGCAATTAGTTTTCACGTGGTGATGGAGACATTAACAATGCAATTCTATATTCTAGGATAAATATTATTTTGCAAAATGTAAACAAAATGGCAGAACTAGGTCATGTGGTTTAAAATAGCATTATGTTATTTAAAATTTTTATCTGCAAAATTTTGTTAACAAATAACAATCGATCACGGAGTTCCTATACAGCTAATCAATGTTTCTCTTACGAAAGTGAAGCATCCGGTTATAACTTAGGCTTGATGAAAATAAATAAGAGTTGTAGCCTTAAACTCAAAAAAATATTTTCAAGTTCATTAAATTTCTGAATTATTTTTAGGCTTAAGTTTTTCATTTTTAAAATTATTTTTACGGCCCCTATGAAGTCAAAATATAAAAAAGAAACGAATTTTATCCGTGTCAATAACATGAGATTCACGTCAACTCGGTGGCCTCTATTGGTCCTCAGAACATTCATGGCGTCACTTACGTACTGACTTAGAAATATACTTAGTTTTTCGTTGTAAGTGCTCTTAGGCTTATATATGGAAATGGGGGTGGGGGCGTGGAAGTCGAAAGTCGTGTACTTGACCCACAACATTTATGGTAGAAGGAAGAATTTATTGAACATAATTAAGTTGCTTTTTTGCTCTAACGATTATTTTTTCTCGAGAAAACGTCACAGTATACGCAAATTAACAAAGTAGGTTGCATGTAATATATATATATATATATATATATATATATATATATATATATATATATATATATATATATATATATATATATATATATATATATATATATATATATATATATATATATATATACAGACACAAACCCCCCACACCCCTCCCCCCTACATCTCTCTCTCTCTCTCTCTCTCTCTCTCTCTCTATATATATATATATATATATATATATATATATATATATATATATATATATATATATATATATATATCGTGAAGCTGTATTATAATAAATTTCAGCAGCACGGGTTTTTGGACTTGAAGGCTTATAGAGGTAAGTTCTTAAAGCGTTCAACTCCTATAGTGTAGAGTTTTAATATGTAGGCATTGGTTGGATTGGAAGCAAATGTTAATCTATTTTCATAAAGTAACGTGTAAGTCGCCAAATGCCGAGATAATGGATAATCAAACCTAGTGATACAGTTTTAAGTATTTGATCATCATCATCATCAATTAGTCGTTTGTGAACATGACACGGATGTCAATCAGTTTCAATGACCTCGGTGTAGTGTAATAAGCATAGTGCCCAGCCGTCGTTGTTTCCGTAACGCGAGTCAGGTACTCCCTGCAGCCGAGTGGACTCAGTCATACGGACTCGACCCAGGGATCCGAACTCGAGACTTTTGAGTTAGCAGTTCTACCATTCAACCACGGCGTCAACTATTTGATGCATGCTATTCAATTGACTGGAAAAAAAACTTAAAAAATGGACAAAAAATTCATTCTTCTTTGCTACGTTTAGAACTGTTTTCCTACTGTAAGTAGAATCAGGACCGTCTTTTAGCTTACAGCATCAGGTTGGTGGGAGGTTCACACCCAGGGGAGGGCAACGTGGAACTGGTCAAGGACGGCAGGGGTTACCGGGTGTGTGACGATAGCTGGGACCTCAACGATTGCCGCGTCGTCTGCCGGATGCTGGGATATACGTACGTTACGAGATTACATTTCCTGTACTTTTAACACTGCTTGACCTTGATAGGGTCTGACTTCAACCCAGAGTGACCTTGACCCAGACTGACCTCAACCCAGACTTACCTTAACCCAGACTGACCTTAACCCAGTCTGACCTTAACCCAGTCTGACCTTAACCCAGACAGGCCTTAACCCAGACTGACCTTAACCCAGACTGACCTTGACCCGGAATGACCTTAACACAGGCTGTCCTTAACACAGATTGACAACCGAGACTGACCTTAATTTAGACAGATCTAACAAAGACTGTCCTTGCTTAGATTAACCATACTCTAACTTAAAAGGAAAGAACATAAACCAAACTGACCTTACTGATGAAAAAACTATACACATATCTAGACAATATGTTCAACATTCTGTAAATGACAACGCCTTGCAAACAGTTTCAGATTTTCCAAAAAAAAATCTAACACAAGATTTCTTTATCTTCAACGCTCGCGGTTCTAGAGACGGGGGCTACCCAACCTCTCAGACATATTTCCCAGACGACATGTCGGTGCCGATTCTGTTGGATGAGGTCCAGTGTGAGGGGACGGAGACTTCTCTGGCGTCATGTAAGATCGGGACATGGAACCACGACTGTACGGGCCAGGAGTTCGCTGGGGTTGTGTGCAGGAATAACTCACTGCCAGAAACAAGTGGTGATACAGGTTGGTGGTGTGTACATACAGGTTGGTGGTGTGTACATACAGGTGGTGCTGCAAATTGGCGGTGTAGACGTACATGTTATTGATGCAGGTAGGTGATGTGTACATGTGGTGATACAGGCTGGTGATGTGTACATACAGGTGGTGATACAGACTGGTGATGTGTACATACAGGTGGTGATACAGGTTGGTGATGTGTACATACAGGGTAGTGATACAGGTTGGTGATGTGTACATACAGGGTAGTGATACAGGTTGGTGATGTGTACATACTGGTGGTGATACAGGTTGGTGATGTGTACATACAGGTGGTGATACAGGTTGGTGATGTGTATGTTGTCATGGGTAACAACAATACATCTGTGTCATCATGGGCGACATCCGCACATCCTAATTATCATGGACAACACCAGTGCAATCATACTAATATGTTAAGTACATATTACACCATAATACGAAATTCTGGTTAAATACTTTATTAGCGTTTGTATTAATTTTTTGTACAACAGGTATTACAACGTGTGGCAACCGACCATTTGACCACAAGGACGTCTTCAACCACACGCGTGTGTCACGCAGTGCCAGCCACATCCACCCACACGGACTTCCGGTGTCCGGGGAGGGGTATCATTCCTCAAAGATTATCGGGGGCCGGGTATCCACCCACGGGTCCGTCCCCTGGCAGGCGAGGCTGAGTCTCGTGTACAGCTCTAACCATGTCTTTCATCGATGTGGTGGGGTCGTCATAGGAGAGCACTGGGTACTCACTGCTGCTCATTGCATCGGGTGAGTTATCTACCCCTGCGTTGAGAGAGTTATCTTTACCTGTTTTTAGTGAGATTTATTTCGTTGTGTTGAGTGTTTTATCTTTCCCTGTGAGTTCACGGAGTTCTCTTTACCTGTGTTGAGTGAGTTATCTGTCCATGTGTTGAGTTATCTTCCCTGTGTTGCATAAGTTATCTTCCCCTGTATTGAGTGAGTTATCTTCCCTTTGTTTTATTCATCTACTAATAATAGGTATTTGACACTTAATCATATTTTCTGTCTATTAGCTATAAACATGAGTCACAGTCAAACTTATCCCTTTCATCTCGTATTTTCTGACTGTTAACGATACACGCGTCACAGTAAAACTTATTCCATTCATCTTCGTAATTTCTGTCTGGAAGCAATGCACATGAGTCACAGTCAAACTGATCCCACTCATCTCGTATTTTACTAATCCCACTCACCTCGTATTTTCTGTCTGTAAGCAATGCACATGAGTCACAGTCAAACTAATCCCACTCATCTGGTATTTTACCTATCCCACTCACCTCGTATTTTACTAATCCCACTCACCTCGTAATTTCTGTCTGTCAGCAATGCACGTGAGTCACAGTTCCGTGTTGTGGTGGGTGACCACAACGTCAAGAAACACGACGAGGGTGAGCAGACATTTGGTGTGGAGAAGATCATCATGCACAAGCGGTACAATAAGAAGAGTAGGTTAACGATTGTGTCGATGTTAGGTTAACGATTGTGTCGATGTTAGGTTAACGATTGTGTCGATGTTAGGTTAACGATTGTGTCGATGTTAGGTTAACGATTGTGTCGATGTTAGGTTAACGATTGTGTCGATGTTAGGTTAACGATTGTGTCGATGTTGTTCTGTAGATAAGAAGAGTAGGTTAACGATTGTGTCGATGTTGTTCTGTAGATAAGAAGAGTAGGTTAACGATTGTGTCGATGTTATTCTGTGATCAATGTTCATCATCATTACGATAAGAAGAGTAGGTTAACGATTGTGTCGATGTTATTCTGTGGATAAGAAGAGTAGGTTAACGACTTTGTCGATGTTATTTTGTGGATAAGAATAGTAGGTTAACGATTGTGTCGATGTTAGGTTAACGATTGTGTCGATGTTGTTCTGTAGATAAGAAGAGTAGGTTAACGATTGTGTCGATGTTGTTCTGTAGATAAGAAGAGTAGGTTAACGATTGTGTCGATGTTATTCTGTGGATAAGAAGAGTAGGTGAACGATTGTGTCGATGTTATTCTGTGGATAAGAAGAGTAGGTGAACGATTGTGTCGATGTTAAGAAGAGTAGGTGAACGATTGTGTCGATGTTAAGAAGAGTAGGTGAACGATTGTGGCGATGATAAGAAGAGTAGGTGAACGATTGTGTCGATGTTGTTCTGTGGATAAGAAGAGTAGGTTAACGATTGTGTCGATGTTATTCTCTGATCAATGTTCATCATCATTTCCCGTTCGTGCCCAAGACACATGGGGCAGATGAAGTAGAGTTCATCTGCTTCAGAGAACTCGGCATATAAAAGGATAGTGTGGTCAGCACTATGCCCAGCCGCCTTTGTTTCCCTAACTTGAGTTAGGTACCCATCAGAGCTTGTACGTTCTACTGACTTGAACCTGGATTCGACCTCGAGACTCGGGTTAGTAGCAGAGGCGTAGTGAGGGGGGGGGGGGGGGTGCGGGGGGTGCGGACCGCACCGGGTGACACCATTTAGGGGGGGGGGGGGTGACACCAAGGCAAAAAATAGCAAAATATATAGAGAAAAACTTGGGGGGGGGGTGCAAATCGAAAATTCGAAAGTGATCCAAGTTCACTTTCTAACAGCTTACTTTTATAAATGAATCAAGTTCACTTTCTAACCCCCTACTTTTATAAATGAACCAAGTTCACGTTCTAACCCATTACTTTTATAAATGAATCACGTTCACTTACTAACCCCCTCGTTTTATAAATGAACCAAGTTCACTTTTTAACCCCCTACTTTTATAAATGAACCAAGTTCACTTTCTAACCCCCTACTTTTATAAATGAACCAAGTTAACTTTCTAGCCCCCTACTTTTATAAATGAATCAAATTCACTTTCTAACCCCCTACTTTTATAAATGAACCAAGTTCACTTTCTAACCGCCTACTTTTATAAATGAACCAAGTTCACTTTCTAACCCCCTACTTTTATAAATGAACCAAGTTCACTTTCTAACCCCCTACTTTTATAAATCAACCAAGTTCACTTTCTAACCGCCTACTTTTATAAATCAACCAAGTTAACTTTCTAACCCCCTACTTTTATAAATGAATCAAGTTCACTTTCTAACCCCCTACTTTTATAAATGAATCAAGTTCACTTTCTAACCCATTACTTTTATAAATGAACCAAGTTCACTTTCTAACCCCCTACTTTTATAAATGAATCAAGTTCACTTTCTAACCCCCTACTTTTATAAATGAATCAAGTTCACTTACTAACCCCCTCAGCGAAAAACAACGACATCGCCCTGCTCAAAGTGAAACCAATTAACGGACGAGGGATACAGTTCAACGATTTCGTCCAGCCCGCCTGTTTACCTGGGCCGGAGACCGAGTACATCGAGGGAACCACCTGTATCATCTCAGGCTGGGGGAACATGGAACGGTCAGGTAGTGGTTTGATAGTGGTCTCATTTGTTGTAAGCTTTTTCCTGTTCTCAAGGCCTATAAGTGTTAAAACAGTTTAAAAAATAAACTGTTTAAAAGAAATGCATATTAACAATAAAAATAAAATATGCTTAACCTATTCGAAAAGCCTTCAAATTCGAAATTGGTGAGTCAAATGATAATGATGATTGAAGACTATTATTATCTGCCAAATGCTTACATGCGATGTGAACAAGCGCTCTATATAATGAGTTATCTTTTACTCTTTTACTGAGTTACCTCCCCTTACTAGTGGGATATCTATAAACTAATTTTAAATGACCCTTTTCAATATCTGTAGATCTTATTCGACTTCGCCAACTACATAACCACCCACGAACCCATTCACCAACCCACCTACATACACAAATACGTAAAACAAAACAGTTATTTTGTCATTAGAAAAAAACTTGCAGTAAAGTTTTTGGTTATCGTCATTGTTTAACAAGTTATAATTTAAAATGTTCAGGTTTAAACGTTATATTATTGTCACAATTTAACAATCTATAAAGTTCATATTTACTTTTTAACTGAAAGGTTGGATACCTTTACTAATATTTTGGAGAGACCCACGCTTTTCTTTATTTTTATTTTACTGAAAGGTTCAGATTTAAAAGTCTGTAAGTTTTTTTTATTGTAATTTATTTAACAACCTATTAATTACAGGTTTACTTTTTAACTGAAAGGTTCAGGTTCAAATGTTTATCCGGATGTGCTGATGGAAGCAGACGCTCCACTGATAGCAGACGATATCTGCGAGGCCCGGCTGCCGTCTACCACACCCGCGCGATTTGACAGGAGGACTATGTTGTGTGCTGGGTACATGAGTGGGGAAATGGACACGTGCAGTGGGGACAGTGGCGGGCCTCTGGTCTGTCATGTAGAGGGTGAGTGGTGGGCCTCTGGTCTGTTGTGGTGAGTGGTGGGCCTCTGGTCTGTTGTGGTGAGTGGTGGGCCTCTGGTCTGTTGTGGTGAGTGGTGGGCCTCTGGTCTGTCTTGTAGTGGGTGAGTGGTGGGCCTCTGGTCTGGTGAGGGGTGGGCCTCTGGTCTGTCTTGTAGTGGGTGAGTGGTGGGCCTCTGGTCTGGTGAGTGGTGGGCCTCTGGTCTGTCTTGTAGTGGGTGAGGGGTGGGCCTCTGGTCTGGTGAGTGGTGGGCCTCTGGTCTGTCTTGTAGTGGGTGAGGGGTGGGCCTCTGGTCTGGTGAATGGTGGGCCTCTGGTCTGGTGAGTGGTGGGCCTCTGGTCTGGTGAGTGGTGGGCCTCTGGTCTGGTGAGTGGTGGGCCTCTGGTCTGGTGAGTGGTGGGCCTCTGGTCTGGTGAGTGGTGGGCCTCTGGTCTGGTGAGTGGTGGGCCTCTGGTCTGTCTTGTAGAGGGGTGGGCCTCTAGTCTGGTGAGTGGTGGGCCTCTGGTCTGGTGAGGGGTGGCCTCTGGTCTGGTGAGTGGTGGGCCTCTGGTCTGGTGAGGGGTGGGCCTCTGGTCTGGTGAGTGGTGGGCCTCTGGTCTGTCATATCAGCAGCTGTTCTTTGGTCTCACACCCCACCCCCACCCACACCGTTATGTCACCCAACTATGTCAACTCTATATGTCTATACAAACCATTACGATCAATCTGGTATTTTACTTATATTCCGTCATTGCTCAGCAGTTTCTACCCAATGTTTTTTTAATTTATAATACATATTCTCTTTATATATGATGATTTTACAGTCTATGTTAAATTACCCAATCCCCGTTAAAAAAATCGCAGCCTCAATCATATTTATTTTCCCTCAGGTTCCTACACAGTACTAGGTCTGACGTCATGGGGCGTTGGGTGCGGCCTACCTAACCTCCCCGGGGTTTACACCAGGGTCAGGGAGTTCTTACCCTGGATCTATGACCATATCCAGGCCTACAGTGACAGCGAAAAGCAGATGGAAATACCCCCTCGTCCTTGACCTAAGAAAACATGACCTTCGCCTGTACTTCATAAGAGTTTACATTAAAATTTGTTCTTGGTTAATGTCTCAGATATTTTATTTTAAAACCAAATAATTCATAGAGAATTATTCCTGTCAGTGCTTTTATAATAAAGTACAGATGATATAAACTTCGAAGCATGTTACATTTATTATTGGATACTTGCTTTATTATGAGAAACGATTATCTTCACAAAGAAAAAACAACGTCGGATTAAATTTTATATATATATATATATATATATATATATATATATATATATATATATATATATATATATATATATATATGCCCCTATATATATATATGCCCCTATATATTATATATATATATATATATATATATATATATATATATATATATATATATATATATATATATATATATATATATATATATATATATATATATATATATAGGCCTACATATAATTGAATTGATTTATGGATTAATCTAGGGGTCATATTATAATTAATTTAGAATAATTTGTATGTGTATAATTTGTATAAGTGAAAGTGCTATTTATAATTTAATGATTTGTACAGAATTTTAGCCCACACGATGTGAGATATCAGCCATAAAGCAGTGGACTTAAACAAAAAAATTTTTGCCGAGTAAACGTTATAAATTCTTGGACCTGACGATAGATAGGGAAGATGAAGTAAGAGTTCCTTTGTTTCTGTGGCTGAGGAGGTTCAGTGTCAACAGTTCCATGACGAGTCTTTTTTAGTTTCAGTCCGGTACCCATTTTAGCTGGGTGCACTCATGGACTCAAGGACGACCCACGGTCTGAGAGATGACCCACGGGCTGTTAGACGACCCACGGTCTGAGAGATGACCCACGGGATCAAGGACGACCCACGGTCTGAGAGATGACCCACGGGCTGTTGGACGACCCACGGTCTGAGAGATGACCCACGGACTCAAGGACGACCCACGGTCTGAGAGATGACCCACGGGATCAAGGACGACCCACGGTCTGAGAGATGACCAACGGGCTGTTGGACGACCCACGGTCTGAGAGATGACCCACGGGATCAAGGACGACCCACGGTCTGAGAGATGACCCACGGGCTGTTAGACGACCCACGGTCTGAGAGATGACCCACGGGATCAAGGACGACCCACGGTCTGAGAGATGACCCACGGGCTGTTGGACGACCCACGGTCTGAGAGATGACCCACGGGATCAAGGACGACCCACGGTCTGAGAGATGACCCACGGGCTGTTGGACGACCCACGGTCTGAGAGATGACCCACGGGATCAAGGACGACCCACGGGCTGTTAGACGACCCACGGTCTGAGAGATGACCCACGGGATCAAGGACGACCCACGGTCTGAGAGATGACCCACGGGATCAAGGACGACCCACGGTCTGAGAGATGACCCACGGGCTGTTGGACGACCCACGGTCTGAGAGATGACCCACGGGATCAAGGACGACCCACGGTCTGAGAGATGACCCACGGGCTGTTGGACGACCCACGGTCTGAGAGATGACCCACGGGATCAAGGACGACCCACGGTCTGAGAGATGACCCACAGGATCAAGGACGACCCACGGTCTGAGAGATGGCCCACGGCCTGTTGGACGACCCACGGTCTGAGAGATGACCCACGGGATCAAGGACGACCCACGGTCTGAGAGATGACCCACGGGCTGTTGGACGACCCACGGTCTGAGAGATGACCCACGGGATCAAGGACGACCCACGGTCTGAGAGATGACCCACGGGATCAAGGACGACCCACGGTCTGAGAGATGACCCACGGACTTCAGTACGGCCACCGGACTCTAAACTACTTGTATTTATATCGTCTCTAACTTCTGCCCCGCTGATTCACCTAATCCTAATCCTAATCCTGATCCGAACTCTAAAAATGTACAACAAAATCAGCAGTAAAAAATCCTCTCGCTCTGAAATGCTCTAACTGGCTATCGTATAAACAACAAGAGCCCCCTAAAATAGTCTAATTATACTTTAACTGAAAAGTGATGAGATTTTAGCAATCAACATTAACAATCAAACTAACTAAAATGTACAGACAATATATACAGCGGAGGACCCAGACAGATGGCGTAAAGTTATGAGAAAATCAACTGGCTTAAAAGGTTTCATGGTTGATTGGTTAATTGATAGTTAAGTTGATTGATTGATTGATAGTTATTGCATTGAGCTAGACACAACATGGGCAGTGTTAAACACAGATCTCGATCTGTAATAATTTATAATAATTATTATTTATTAATATCAATCTGGTTTACAATACAACACAACGGGGGGGGGTTGATCTTTATCAACCATATTAACCGCAAAAGCAGTATCATCGTGAATGTGAAATATTGCTGAATCTGTTCGTAATTCACTTGTTATCTGAACGCCTGGCAGTGTTCATGATTAAAAAGATTTTTTTTTCGGAACACGCACACGCATACACGCATACACGCAAACACACACAGACACAGATGCACTGACGCACGCCCACGCACACTCACACACACACACGCACACACACATAGAGCCACACACAAGGACGCACTCACGCACTCACGCACGCACGCACGCACGCACACACACAGACACACACACAGACACACACAAACACACAGACACACACACACACACATATATATATATATATATATATATATATATATATATATATATATATATATATATATATATATTTGTATATATATTTGTATATATATTTATACATATTTTTATATATACACTCAGTTTTATATGTGGAGACCGGCGTGCACCACGCCTAAATACATACAAATATAGTTTCCTGATATATCTTGCATTAATTCTGTAATTAAACTGGCGAGTGGGGAGAAACACAGCTAAATTCTGCAGATATATCGACATGGCTCCCCTTTTGTATCAAGATAATTAATCTTTTTAACAAAAATGAACAACATATTCCTAAAGTATAAATTCGACATAAAGCTGCAAGCTTTTTGTTGTGGCGACTTAGTGTCAGTTGAACTAATTCAGGCAGGGGAATGGAATCTTCAAACAATCGTCTTCTGTTGCTGGTCTGCGCTTTGCTCTTCATGCTAGGGAACTGTATGGAGGTGACTAAGTTTTGGAGTCTGTAATGTCTTGTCAGCTGTCAGTGTTTAAAGAAATGTGTCAGTGTTTGAGATGCCTCGGTCATCAGTCAGTGATTAGAGAGATAATTTAACCTGTGATGGTTTAACCTGAAATAATTTAAGTTAGTGACCAGTACGGCTAAAATAATTCTTACCAGCGTATCTGTGAAAACAGGCTGACGCAACATTTTAAAAGGATTTCATCAATGCGCAACCAATCGTGTAATTTTAGACACCTGAGCTTGTTTTCTAAAACTGAGTTATTTCAATTAAAATTAAAATGAACGTAGGTGCCATATTTTATATATATATATATATATATATATATATATATATATATATATATATATATATATATATATATATTCGAAACTTTTATTCTACTAAAAAACAAACTATTTTTTTGTTAATAAAAATTCAGATATCAAGAGAAACGACAGGCTCCATCCGTAAGTAAAGAAATTTGAAACATGGTCATATTTAAATATATATTTTTTTTTGTGTCCATACGCAATTTTACACTAAAGGTAAAATAGTTAATTAGGTCATGAGATGTGTTTGAATAAACAAAACTAGGTAATTTGTAAAAAAAAAAACGATAGCAAAATATAAAAATACAAGTTAATCTACCATTTCAATCCTTAGAACCGCTGAAGTAGAATTTACCTCGGTATATCAAAAGAATAGAATAAAACAAAAATAAAAATAAAACGTTAAAAAAAATTCAACACCCAACAGACTGACACACATTTCTAAAACAAAACCTCACACAACAAGCACACAGACAGATACCTTCTGAAATAACAATGACATCCTACTCAGCTTCTGACCCCACCTGTGGCTATCGACCTCGGATTGATGACCCTATCAAAATTGCCGGTGGACAGAACTCAAATCGTGGATCGGAACCATGGCAGGCCAACTTATTGATCGATATTTCACCAGAGAAAGATGAGTATGGACGATCTATAGTCCATCACTGCGGGGGTACAATCATTAGCGAATATTGGATCTTGACTGCAGCTCATTGTTGGGAGTAAGTATTGATCGAATCATGTAATCATTAACATTTCATTTTGTATTCCAAAAATTTACTTGCTACGCTAAATTATATAATGGAAAATATTAAACTCATTGATACTATTATAAATATGTAAAAAAATAAGGTGTTTACTAATTGTTTTATCCTTAAAGGCAACGAAAACCACCAATGTGCTAAGTATAGAGTATATGGCGTAACTAGTGGGGGGAGGAGGAGGGGTGGGGGTACCAAATTTGAAGTTCGCTGTATATATGTCCCAAGAATAAACACTGGAAAATTATTTTATTGTAAAAAAAAGAGATTCCCCCCCCCCCCCACACAGATTGTATAATATCAAGTGGAAAGGAGAATTAATGAAACGAGTTCATGAAATGTTTATAATGCTCCTCAGTGGCGAAGCGAGGTCGGGTGTCACCCGGTGCGGCACTTAATGGTGTCACCCCCCAGAGGCGTAGCGACCTATCAAATTTTCGATTTGCATCCCCCCTCAAACTTTCGATTTGCACCCCCTCAAGTTTTTCTCTAAATATTTTGCTATATTGTGCCTTGGTGTCAACCCCCTAAATGGTGTCACCCGGTGCGCTCCGCACGCCCGCCCCCCCTCGCCACGCCTCTGAAGCTCCTTAAAAACTGTTAAAGCAAAAAAATTTTTTTTAGTATTGTGTAATATTTTTTTTTTACAAAACCTTTAAACTATTCTCACAGGGAAATATTAGAGGTAAACGTCATATCTGGTGAGAATGAAAAAACCGTAAAGCAAATACCCATGTAAGTAATGTTCTTTTTTTCATAGTTTATATATATATATATATATATATATATATATATATATATATATATATATATATACAAATGGGGTGCGCTGAAGGAATATCCACATCTATGCGACGCATATATATACAAGAACCGTGCCACCGCCACCAGCGCACAGCGCAGTGCAGCCGCTCTGCTAGTATATATATATATATAAAATATATATATATATATATATATAATATATATATATATATATATATATATATATATATATATATATATATATATATATATATATATATATGTATACGTATATATATATATATATGTATACGTATATATATATATGTATACGTATATATATATATATATATATATATATATATATATATATATATATATATATATATATATATATATATATATATATATATATATATATATATATACGACCATAACCGTGGCATCACAATGTCGAGTGACACCCAATCATTAAATATCATATCGCACCCTCTGCCAAAAACTATATAGACCTATATATCACGTTGTTACACTATATCGTCATCCCTACCTCTAAAACGTGTCACGCTGTACCTAATTAGTTATTTAATTCAAATATAAATGTAGTTTTAAAACAAGTTCATTTGTTTTTGTGCCACCCCCTTTGATAGTGTTACGCTGAACTGTCATCACCCTTCGTACCCTCCTTGTGACTCCACTGTTTATAACAATTTAATAATTTCACAACCTTCTCATCTGCTTTGTGACTTCACTGTTTATAACAATTTAATAATTTCACAACCTTCTCATCTGCTTTGTGACTTCACTGTTTATAACAATTTAATAATTTCACATCATTCGTACCCGCTTTGTGACTCCAATGTTTATATCAATTTAATAATTTCACACAATTCGTACACACTTTTGTGACTCCACTGTTTAAAAAAAAATAAAAATTTCACACCATTTGTATCCACTTTGTGACTCCACTGTATATAACAATTTTATAATTTCAGTAACGAGAGCAATTATTTCGTTGTGGTTGGAGATAATAACCAATGGGAATATGAGCAGGGGGAGGAAACATTCGAAAAGTTGGAGTTTATCAGGCACGAGGATTTCATTCTGAAAAGTGAGTATCTTATTACATAAAGCAATAAAACCTTATATATAATATGACACATTACTTTCAGTCTGAAAATGTGAATATCTTATTCCATTTAGCAATAAAACCTTCTGTAACACATTACGTTAAGCTGTTTCGATGGTCTTAAGTTTAAATCAAATTCTGGCTGACGATAGGCGTACACGATGGACTTAGTTCTAGATATAAAAAAAACTGTAATTAAGTTTATAAAATTTTAAATCAATAAAGCTTCTCCTCATCTCAATTAGTTATTAACAGAAGTAGCTAAAATAAACAATAATACTATAATAATATTTACATCAATTTCTTATCTGAAGCATGTTTTATATTCAGTCTTTAATATTTGTTTAATCGGATGCACCACTTCGCACTTCAGTCTACAATTCAGTTGCTACTTAATCATATTCCCCACCCTAAAACTCAATTCTTGTTATACATTTTTCTTTGTTTAACAGCGCTTGTCAACGACATTGCCTTGCTGAAGATCTTACCAAAAGACGGTCCTGGTATAAAGTTCACCGAGTACGTCCAACCTGCCTGCCTACCTAATGCCGAGACTCCGTATACACCCGGTGAAGAATGCATCATTTCTGGATGGGGCGACACGGACAAAGATGGTAATCTTTTATTCATTAGTCAATACAGGAAGATTTGGTGTCGAAATCGCTATTGTTGGAGGATAAGAAATAGATTCGATATACATCACAACGAGTATATTACATTTCTCAAAGTTTAAAGACTTTATGAGTAGACAAAGTATAGTCATACATTATATTCCATGTATTGAGGCACCGAATTTCAACGAAGAGAATATACCAAATGCAAATGAAGTGTGGTCTAACAATTTAAAATTAAGAACGTAAAGTATCAGAACATAAAGAGAAAAGTAAACCTCTCTCTGTTTGAGCAGTAGGTCACAAAAACATTCACTTTTATTTGGATGGGTCATCAGAATGACACACTGCCACCCTGTCATCTCCTGTCCTCTCCTGTCCTCTCCTGTCCTCTCCTGTCCTCCACTGACCTCTTGATACCTCAAAATGGACCGGCAATGAACGAAATAAATCGTATTTCATACAAACTCTGAACATTATTAATCCTAACTTCAAGCATAACTCTTATACTCATCATAAACCTAGGCCTAGTCATAACCCTATCATTACCTTTCGATTAGCGTTGCGTACAAAGTTAGGATTAGGTTTAGGGTCCCATCCTAATGAATACATTTAAAATTCTACTGCAGTGTGTTATGTTGAAAAGGAGGTAGGGTGGAAGGAATTCATCTCAGATAGAGGGAAGGGGTGGAATATCTAAGGATAAGTGGGAGAGGGAATATATATATATATATATATATGTATGTATGTATATATATATATATATATATATATATATATATATATATATATATATATATATATATATATATATATATTTACATTTTTTATTTAAACTTAAAAAAAAAATAATTTTCTCTGATATGTTTGTGTAGGAAATGTAGAAGTTGAAGCTACTATCCTGCAAACCGCTGTTGTGCCTATTGTGGACAATGAAGCTTGTGCACGTCTTCTATCGACCTTTGACCCGGTCCCAATGATGTGTGCCGGTTATGCTGAGGGCGGGATTGATACTTGTCATAAAGACAGTGGCGGGCCTTTGGTTTGTCATATTGATGGTATGTTTGATTGTGGGCCTTTAGTTTGTCATATCGATGGTATGTTTGATTGTGGGCCTTTAGTTTGTCATATCGATGGTATGTTTGATTGTGGGCCTTTAGTTTGTCATATCGCTGGTATGTTTGATTGTGGGCCTTTAGTTTGTCATATTGATGGTATGTTTGATTGTGGGCCTTTAGTTTGTCATATCGATGGTATGTTTGATTGTGGGCCTTTAGTCATAAAGACAGTGGCGGGCCTTTGGTTTGTCATATTGATGGTATGTTTGATTGTGGGCCTTTAGTTTGTCATATCGATGGTATGTTTGATTGTGGGCCTTTAGTTTGTCATATCGATGGTATGTTTGATTGTGGGCCTTAAGTTTGTCATATCGCTGGTATGTTTGATTGTGGGCCTTTAGTTTGTCATATTGATGGTATGTTTGATTGTGGGCCTTTAGTTTGTCATATCGATGGTATGTTTGATTGTGGGCCTTTAGTTTAACGTATTAATTGTAAATCTGATTTTGGCTTTAATTAGAACAAAGCTACACTGTGTAGTTATTAGGTTTAGATGAGTTATTCATGGTAATTCATGGTAATTACTACACACTGAGCGCTCGGCGTTGTCGAGTCGGTAAAGCTCATGGTTTCTAAACCGAAAAGTCTCGAGTTCAAACCCTCGGGTAGATGAGGCTCGTTAGCTATGGACAGCCACTCTTTTAGGAGAGAGAACTCCAAAATCAAACTACTGCTGCCTTGTAGTTTGTTCTTGGTTGGACAAAGGCTATAGAAGCAAATCCAAAAAGAAAAGCAGGCTGAAATCGGAGTCAACTGCCTTAATGGCGCATAACCAGTTGACACGTATACTTAATTGTGTTGGAGGGAATCCCTTCCAACACCAAAATTAAAAACGAAGAAGAAGACGACTACACACTGTAATTAACCATGTATTTTCTAGTCGACAATTACCATAAAATTACCTAACCCTTGTGTTATTAAATAGAATAGCTTCAATCATCAACATCATCTTTTCCGGTTAGTGTCCAAAGCAAACGATATACAAGTTCAAACTCTTTTTTCTACAGGTTCCTACACAGTACTAGGCGTGACGTCATGGGGCGTTGGGTGCGCCCAACCTGACCTCCCCGGGGTTTACACCAGGGTCAAGGAGTTTTTACCCTGGATCTACGACCATATCCAGTGACGAAAAGCAGATGGAAATCCCAAGGCGTTTTTGAACTATAAAAAAAAACAACACTTTTGCATTTACTTCACAAATGTTTGTTTTATTTTTTAACGGTTTTGAAATGTTATTTTGAAACCGCATAATTCATCCAAAATTACTATACAAGAGGTTCTTCTAGTTACTGGAATAATAAAGAACAAATGATACAAAAGTCTTTACATTTTTCCTTCATCATTGGATACTTGCTTTAATAGGGAGTTAGCTCTATGTTCATTAAGAAAGAAGAATAACGTCGGAATAAATTATTTAATCTATTAAATATGTTACGGTCAAAGCCCGAAGTCGGCCAAAGCACACAATGGCCAATATAGCCTCCCATTGACCGGTCAAAGTACCAAACTTTACTTGATTTCGGCCTTTGGATTATTATTAATTATGGATTATTCAAGTGATCATATTATATTTCATTTAAAATAACAGAAATATAAGTTTTTTTATGTAGGCTTACACTTAAAAGTTTAGAGGTTAGGTCGTTATATTTTAAAGATTTGTACAGTATTGGAATTCAGGAAGTATTGTCCATCAACCGTAAAGCTGTTGACCTATTTAAAATGCTCTTTATTGAGTACGTAAACGAAACGATACAGACATAACATTCCTGGACTTGATGCCCAGTAGTGCAGATAAAGTAGAGTTCCTTTGTTTCTGTGGCATCGCGCGAAGGTACAGTTTGGTCAGTTCAATGCTCAGACTTTCTTTAGCTTTAGTCTGGTATACATTATAGCTGAATGGACTTCTCACAGAATAAAGGACGACCCACGGGCTCAGGTACGACTCAGGTGCTCAGATACAGGTGCTCAGATACAGGTGCTCAGATACAGGTGCTCAGATACGACCCAGGTGCTCAGATACAGGTGCTCAGATTCGACTCAGTTGCTCAGATACAGGTGCTCAGATACAGGTGCTCAGATACGACTCAGGCGCTCAGATTCGACTCAGTTGCTCAGATACAGGTGCTCAGATACAGGTGCTCAGATACGACCCAGGTGCTCAGATACGACCCAGGTGCTCAGATACAACCCAGGTGCTTAGATACAGGTGCTCAGATACATGTGCTCAGATACGACCCAGGTGCTCAGATACAGGTGCTCAGATACAGGTGCTCAGATACAGGTGCTCAGATACGACCCAGGTGCTCAGATACGACCCAGGTGCTCAGATACGACCCAGGTGCTCAGATACGACCCAGGTGCTCAGATACAGGTGCTCAGATACAGGTGCTCAGATACGACCCAGGTGCTCAGATACGACCCAGGTGCTTAGATACAGGTGCTCAGATACATGTGCTCAGATACGACCCAGGTGCTTAGATACGACTCAGGTGCTCAGATACGACCCAGGTGCTCAGATACATCCAGCCGCTCAAAGACCCTCGGGCTGAGGTACAACCCACGGACTTGAGTACGTTCATTGCTCGTAACTACTAGGTTAGATATTGTCTCTAACCATGTTTGTCTTAGAGATGACCCATGGGCTAAGGGACGACCCTCGGGCTATGGTATAACCCAGGGATTTCAAGCGCGACCCAAAGGGCTCAGAGATGACCCACGTGCAAGGTACGACTTTCGGGTTATGGTATAACCCAGGGATTCCAAGCGCGACCCAAAGGGCTCAGAGATGACCCACGGGCTAAAGGGACGACCCTCGGGCTATGGTATAACCCAGGGATTTCAAGCGCGACCCAAAGGGCTCAGAGATGACCCACGGGCTAAGGGACGACCCTCGGGCTATGGTATAACCCAGGGCTCAGAGATGACCCACGGGAAAGGGACGACCCTCGGGCTATGGTATAACCCAGGGATATCAAGCGCGACCCAAAGGGCTCAGAGATGACCCACGGGAAAGGGACGACCCTCGGGCTATGGTATAACCCAGGGCTCAGATATGACCCACGGGAAAGTGACGACCCTCGGGCTATGGTATAACACAGGGCTCAGAGATGACCAACGGGCTAAGGGACGACCGGACTCTTGAATCCCGAGTTAGATATCACCCCTAACCTTTGCCCTGATGGTTAACCTAACCTAACACGTACAGCAATACCAGCAACAGTAACAAATCCTCGGTCTGTCTCTGAATAGCTCCCATCTGCTTTTCCATACCTAACAAGAAATATCTAAAATAGTCTAATTCTATTTTAATTAGTAATGTGTGTACGACACTGCAACACCAAAGCAACGCTTGTTTAGCCATAAACACAATTCAATAATCAAACTAAACGTTTACAGAAAACATAGTTGAAACATTGAGGGAGACACAACATAGACAGTGTTACACACAGGTAGCTGTCTGTGATAACAATGTATGAATATCAATCTGGAATACAAAATAACATAAATAGTTTAGAGGCGTCGATATGGGAGGGAGGGGGGGGGGGGGTTGTGCGGACCGCACCGAGTGATGGGGGAGGGGTGACACCAAGGCACAACATTGCAACCGATAAACAAATTAACACAACTAAATAGTTTTTTTAGTAAAAATCGACAATCCAGACAGGAGGGGGAGGGAATGACACTAAGTAGTAAACGTGCTAATAGAGAAAACATTCAGATGCATCAAAAACCAAGTATAGATAAACACTGTTACCATTATTTGTGTACGGCTTAAACCTATCACCTGAATGAGGGTGGTGCGGTGGGGAAGTGTGGGGTGGAGGGGTTGACAGCAATTGCAAAATTTACAAAAAATTAAATGAATATTATCAACTAATGATACATCAATCAACGTGAAATCAAGGTGAAAACATGTCATATAATTTACTTTAAAAGGGGGTAGGCTCCGGAAAAAAAAAATTAATTACACTTTTAAAAAAAATATTATTTGTGTTTATTTAATTTAGGGTACTTAAGGGAAAATATGTGCATGCATCAATGACTCTCCTTAACATATTTTTGCCATGGAAATCGGCGGCCATCTTAAAAAAATAATGTGTGGAGGTTCCACGGTTAAAAAAAAAATTACAAATGTATTCATTATAATAAAATCATTGATCCTTCTTTTACTAACTCTAATAGAGTTAGCTAACTAGATTTTGCAACAAAAAACACTCGAGAAATATTTTTTTTTTAGAATTTTACAAATTTGTTGGGGAAATACCTTTCATTGTAACATTAGTTTTAATGGAATTTCACTATAAATGACGTCACGCTTTTTTGGACGATTTTTACCTCCCCCCCTCCCCTCCGTCACGCGTCGTCACAAAAAGCCAGACCCCCTCCCTAAAATGACGTCACACCTCAACCTACAACACCCCCTCAAAATTGCGGTTGATTTTTTTTTAAACATCGATATTTTTCTAAAATCTTGTCTAAACTATTACAATTTATTAAAACAGTTATCTAAAATGCGAAATAACGTCGAATATTCGTTTTCTAACATTGCTTTTTTATAATGCAAAAATGTGACGTCGCAACATCTGAACCCCCCCCCCCTTCCCCTCATCACACATCGTCACAAAATTACGGACCCCCCTCCCCCCTACGTGTGTGACGTCATTTATGGATGACCCCTATAGCACATTTTTGAAAGTTAGAAAATAAATATTTCCAGAGTGTTTTCTGTTACAAAACTAGACACCTTACTTTTTATTAGAGTTAGTAAATGAAGGATCAATATAAATATATACACAACTAGATCTGAGGTAAGGTCGTTCAGTTTATTAGTGTCCATAATTTATCAGACTTTCATAAATCTAGTCTAACTTATGTTTAAAACATTAAAATTAAATTAAAATTAAAAAATTAAAAACCTAAAGTGTTTCTTCTTCATAAATCCTTTCTTGCAAACGAGATTCATAAAATAAAACTCTGCATGATGCTTCTGTAAAATGTCAATAGCGTGTTTTAAAACTTTAAATTGATGCTAATTTATTCGACCCAAGGGAAATGAATCGAAAAGTTTATTGTTACGCCACTGGGCATCAACGATGGTATGTAATAACATGGTAAAGTAAACACACGGGTTTGAAGCATCAGATTATCAACAAATTAATTAGAAAGATAAAATTAAAGCACTAATTGGCCGACTACAGCATTGTTACTGGCGGCCCACTGGGAATGTTTCCATCTCGGCCCACTTTTATTCTCCCCGGCCGCCGTGCGGACCAGTCCACTCTTGTTCATAATAAACACACGCATATACATTGTCATATACTCATATGTATTACCGAATTAATAATCTTAAACATGTATAGAATACAACACAGGGGAGGGGGGGGGGTAGAACTAATACAACCATTAGCCACAGTGACAGGTTTATCATCAACGTAATTTGTTGAAATATCGTTTAATTAAATTATTATCTAGACGCCATACCGCATACGTGATTGAATTGTATGATATATATATATATATATATATATATATATATATATATATATATATATATATATATATATATATATATATATATATATATATATATATATATATATATATGTATATATATATATATATATATCTATATCTCTATATATATATATATATATATATATATATATATATATATATATATATATATATATATATATATATATATATATATATATATATATATATATATATAACAGTAACCTCCCTTGGATAGGTGCATTTAATTCAGATAAATAATAACGCGTCAACTGTATGTAATTAAACTGATTAGAGGGGAGAAGCACAGCTACATTCTGCAGATATCTCAGCATGGCTCCCTTTTTGTATCAGATAATAATTTTATTGGCAAAAAAATGAACAGCATATTAAATTACACCCTAAAGTATAAATTTGACTTGAACTCTATGCGTAGTGAATGTGGTGATTCCGTGAGTGTAGAATTGAGGTATCAAATGGCGTCTTCACAGCTTCCACGTCTGTTGCTGATCTACGTCTTGTTCATGCTAGGGAGCTGCAGGGAGGTAACTGAGTTATGGTGTCTTGTCGAAAGGTAGTGGTTGTCAGCTGTCAGTGTTTGAGATGGCCACTCACCAGTCATTATTTATTAGAAATCTGAACACGAGTTAGTGAACAGTACCGCCAAATAATTTTTATTTTAAATCTTTGGTTTGTCATCTTGTACACAAATAAATAAAACTGTTTTTCATATGTTACAAAACAATTTCAGATATCAAGAAAAACGAGATCCCTTCGTAAGTAAATTTTAAAAATATTTCTTAATACTTTGTTGTAAATGTGAAGACATAGATTTTATTTCTCGCAATAGGTTTGAAAAATCTATGTAATCATACATTAAAGCCGTTTGGGAACCATCGATTACACTCATTTTTATATTTTTGTATTAAATACAAGCCGAGAAAAGCCTTTTAGAATAATTATATCAATTCAAATATTTAAAAAAAAAAACGACCTCAACCCCTACTTGAAGACAACCAGATAGGCCAGGGAAAGTAAAACAACTAACGGCACAACAATTGTTTTCCATAATAAAATACACAATAGAGATCAAGGGGTATAGCCTTGTAGTTTTTTATATGAAATTATATATATATATATATATATATATATATATATATATATATATATATATATATATATATATATATATATATATATATAACAGGTAAAAATATGACATTTAACACACATACCGAAGTCTGTAAAATTACAAAGCAACCTATAGAATTACTCCCACCATACCGATAGACAAACCAAAGTCTATTTTTAAAAAAACCATTGCACGCAACATTTAGACAGACACGCCACAACGATCTTAAACTAACCAACACTTATCACTTAGCGTCTGACGGTACCTGTGGCTATCGATCCCTGATTGATGACTCTAAAAAAATTGTCGGTGGCAGAAATACAAGTCGTGGATTAGAACCATGGCAGGCCAACTTAATGATAGACATTTCTCCTGAGCAAGATATGTTTGGGCAATCTATATTCCATCAATGCGGGGCTACAATAATTAGCGAATACTGGATCTTGACCGCAGCTCATTGTTGGTGGTATGTATTGATTGACTCGTGCATTAAGTAACTTCATTTTGTTTTTCAAAAATTTACTTGCTACACTATTTATTTTTTAAGCAGCATGGAATCTATAAAACTAACCTAACTACTATAACTATTTAAAATTAAATTTTGATAAAAAATTAAAGTAAAATGCTGAGTGTTAATTGTTTGATGCTTTATACTTTCGAAAATCTCAAATTAATAAACATAGATCAAAAATATTTTCATGTTTAAAATTATTTATTTTAATTGATAAAACTTAATTTCCCCAACATTGAAGCAAAGACAAACACATATTGTGAAATTTAATTGGCTAGCAAAAGTAGATGAATCAACACGACGCGATTAATTTATTAAAAATTATCATGCCCATGGAAATAACAGTTAAACAAGATTTTTGTTTAGAAATATGTGTGGCTGTGAAAGGAATTTTACGTCAAATTTTGTTCATTTTATGTTCGTAACAAATCCTTGAAACTTTACTCACAGGGAGGAAAAAGAAATAAAAGTATTAATTGGTGAGAATGAAACAAAAATAAGTATACCAATGTGAGTAATTTTTTTCCATTGCTAACGTGTAATATATATATATATATATATATATATATATATATATATATATATATATATATATATATATATATATATATATATATATATATATATATACATATACACACACTATTCTTTTTATTAAAGAAAACAAATTAGTTTTCTTTTCATATTTTCACTGCATTTAAAAGCTTGTTGCTATAAAGTTTTTTTTAAATATTTGCTTTCTTTTCTAGTTTTTAGTGATTTCTAATTGAAGAAGTCAACACATTTCGAAATATTTTCCTTAAAACACAATCACTGGCTCGAGATATCTGAATGACGTGAATCTGCCTCGTGAAAGCAGCCGTCCGTTACCATATTTTACAGACAGCAGCAAGTTCTTAATTTTGTTACTTCCCCTTAGTTTAAAATCGTTTAAACACCTTATTTTCTGCCCGAAATATCCGTCACTAGATATCACGATTGTAAACATTCTCGTGAACCACAGCTCACCTGAATGTTATGGTGATTACGTCTAGTTGGCTATCTCCCCTTCTGTTATTGAATATAGTAATCTATCGAATGATTTAATTGTGTTATCTCCTCTTTGTTTCGAAACGTTTTAATTAATTTTTAATGACTAATTAAATATATAATTAGATTTAAAAAATACATTGACATGTATTGTCATCAGAGTGGAACGTATCTGGAAAGTTTGAACGAGATCGCTGCATTAGAAGTGGGTCCAAATTGAGTTGCAAGATTTGCCACAAACAAACAAACAAACAAACAAATAAGCAACAAAAAAAAAAAAAACAGACGTTGCGAACTAAATAAAAGCTTCTAATTAAACAATTTTATTATTTCAGCGATGAGAGCAATTATTTCGTTGTGGTTGGAGATTATAACCAGCTTGAATCAGAGAACGGGGAAGAAAAATTTGACCGAGTGAAGTTTATCCTGCATGAGGATTACAAACAGGATAATACAAGTGAATATTTAATTATATTCTGTTACATCCCTACAACTTAATCCCAGAGATTCTAAAGGCTTCCTTTTGACGTGGGAGACAATGAATCAACCCAGAGATGTGAAACTTGCGCGTAACCAGTTTCTTTCAGGCTTCTCTTCCAGTAGCGCATGTACATGGCCTCACCCCCCCCCCCCCCCCAAGTAAAAGAAAAAGTAATTTATATAGAAAGTATATACTTTAGTCTTTAGCCAGACTCCATCTTTCCAGAAAATTAACCCCTATCTGCGGAAGAAAAATATATGAAAGAAACACTGACGAGGTCGTTGGGTTGCCCGAAAGGAATACTAACCAATGCTAGATTATAAGATTCCCTTATGCAGATTTTATATGACATGTTAGACGGAATTAAGTTTCTACATTGATAGAATAGGTTAGAAATTCTATTGGTTGTTTTTTTTAAGTCTGTACACCGTTAAGTTTTATCCTTATCTCAATCAGTGAATAGAAATAACAAAATAAGCAATTACAAAATTTTAAAATCAAATTTATAGCTATACCTCATCTCAAGCGTTAAATTTTATAAATTACTCTTTAATTTTTGTGAAAGCCCCCCCCCCCCCCCCCCCCAAAAAAAAATTGTAATACAATCAACAGAAAACAGTAACAGGTAGAAAAGCTAAATAATTATCAATAATCTACAATTCAGACCTCACTTTACCGTATTCCCCCATTGAAAATTTTCTTTCTTTTTTATCAGCGATGGAAAACGACATTGCCTTACTGAAGATCTTGCCAAAAGACGGCCGTGGTATAAAGTTCACCGACTACGTCCAACCTGCCTGCCTACCTAATGCCGAGACTCCGTATACACCCGGTGAAGAATGCATCATTTCCGGATGGGGCGACATGGACGGAGATGGTAAACTTTTATTCATTAGTCAATATCGACACATTAAGTGTCGGAATCGTTATCGTTATTGGATAATAAAGTCATCGATTAGATCACCGAGCTCTTATAATGAATTTATCATATTTTCTAATTTCGAAGAGTTTAATAGTAGACAGTGTATAGTCATACATATTAGCACCACGAACTCAGGCTCGTTGCACATTCTTTGCAATAATAAAATGAGAGTAGCTGCCTATTCTATTTTATTTTTTAGCACCAGACACATTTTTTTTTGCACATTCTACTACTTTCTTCATCTTATGGCGATGCATATGTATATGATCTATTAGCATAAGCGCTAATACCAAAACATCAAAATATTATTGTTAATATACGTATAATTTAACATGTAATTTATTTGAGTATTATTTCCAACCAAACAATTTGTATAATTTGAATTCGTTTAAAAATGGGTTATATGTTAACTTCATCGCTTGTTTAATAAGTATTTTTTTCTGATGTGTTTAGATTGTAATACAGTTGATGCTACAGTCTTGCAAACCGCTATCGTACCTATTGTTTGGAATGAAGCATGTTCTGCATATTATGAGAATTTTATGTGGAAATTCGATGCGAACACAATGATGTGTGCCGGTTATGCTGAGGGAGGGGTTGACACTTGTCAAGGAGACAGTGGCGGGCCTTTAGTTTGCAATATCGATGGTATGTTTGTAATTGTGGGCCTTTCGTTTGCAATATTGATGGTATGTTTGTGATTGTGGGCCTTTAGTTTGCAATATTGATGGTATGTTTGTGATTGTGGGCCTTTAGTTTGAATATTAATAGTAAGTTTGATTTTGGCGTTTAGTTTGACATATTAATGGGCCTTTACTTTGTTTTATTAATGGAGAGTTTGATTTTGGGCCTTTAGTTTGTCATCAGTTATACGTCTGTTTACATTCAGCGACATAGTTTGTCAAAATGTTTCTAAATATTATGCTTTTTAGTTTCTGACAAAACCATTTTCTACATATCTTGTTTAAACTTACTAAAAACATTTATAATTTCATAATTCATGTTCCATATATAAAATTCTACTTTCGCATTTACTGTAACTGTTTTCGACTAATTAAAAAATAATTGATTAATTTTTAAATACACACGCCGCGCAACGTTTTAAATAGGATATCTGTACTTGTAAAATTCTTCTGTATTTTATATATACACGGAGTACTTGTAACATTCTGTTTAAAAAAAAAATTCTCTTTACTGAAGGTTCTTACACGGTGTTGGGTGTGACGTCATTTGGCGAAGGCTGTGCCAAACCTAACTACCCCGGTGTGTACACACGGGTACAGAGCTATTTAGACTGGATTGGCGAGACGATTAAAAAACACGAATGTGATGATACTGACTAGGAGAGCCTCAAATTTAAAAAAAAAATAACTGGCGTCTTCAGCTGAATTAAGTAACAAGTGATGGCTTAAAGATTCAAGATGAGTCTTGGAAAAAAGGATGATTCTGACTAGAAAATAAAAAAAAAACTACTCTGTTAAAATAATGAAAATTGTCTTTACTTATAATTATAAACTATTATTATTATTTTTTTTTTTTGAAATTTTAATTTAAGGACAAAAGAATTTATTTTAATTTTACAGTCAATTAAAAAAAAGCGAATGTTGAGCCACTTAATACTAGGCTATGGGTAATAAGTATGGGACGGTGAAGTCGTATTGTAGTCATAACCAAATGTGTATCTAGACCAGACGGTCAATAGGGCAGTTGAAGTAGAGTGTGCTAATTTTTGTCATCTCGACAGAGGAAGGTATAATGTATTCAGGGACAACCCACAAACCTAAGCACGGTCATAGAGCCCTCGACTTCTGACTAAGATCTGGTCCCTAACATTTGGCTTGCACGCTGAACTCACGTAATCGTAACTCTAGTATAGTAGCACCAGCATTTAAGGGGGTAGGCGCCGTTAAAAAAATATTTAATACTCATTAGGAAACATTTATTTCTCTATAGATTTTTCAAAGCTACATCCGCATATGCGTTTTCATTGAAACAGTTGGTGGGAAAATCTTGGTAACTATGGCAACGGCGGCCATCTTGAAAAATTAACCTATCCGTGGGTTTTCTGCAATTGAATTCATATTTTAAGCTCAATAAACAATGAATTCATAATCGTTTACCATATTTTGGGGTACTCAGCTAAAAAATTCAAGTGCAGATCTTCAAACTAATTTGTTATGAATTTTCAAAATGTCAGTCCGGTAAAAATTCTAACTTTTTGGGAATTTAAATTTGGGTCTTAAATTTGGCGGATGTACCTTAAAAGAGCTGTAGATAAAAAAAAAATGTTTGCACTCTGGTATTAAAAAAGTGTTGTTTTTTTTTCCACCTGAACTTACCCCCTTAAAAAATTCTCGATCCTGATCCGTATTACGTCAACAAGAAGTATATACAATAATCTAAGAATATTGTTTAGTAGCAATGCGGCCCAAGTAATGTGTTTTACCATAAACGCAGTTCTGCTCTTGAGCAGGATACAATGTGGGCTTTGTGTTCATTGGTGGACTGGCTGTTTCCAAGTGGCCCAGGCAAAAAAGCCCCCCCCCCCCTTATTGATAAATTTCAGGAAACATTTTCTCCCATCCAAGCCTGAGGTCCGCCTAGGCCTAAAAAGTCACTGGTCATTTTACAAATTGCAATATACAGTTAAAAACATATCTGACCTACAATTTTTAGCTACACACAAAAATGCATTCATCGAAGTTTTAAATCAAAATATAACATCTTATTGAAGGGATGGAGTGGCCTAGCAGTAGAGAGCTGGAATTCTAACCCGTAAGTCTCGAGCTTGAACCCGGGTTCGAGTCAGTAGACCGTCCATGAGTCCACACAGCTCTGGTGTGTACCTAACTCACGTAAAGGCAGCCTGGCATAGCGCTGACCACAATATCCCTTCATATCCCTCAGCTAGCGTCTATATTTTCTATCACTATTCGGTTCCTTAAAATCATCGGTTTTTTAAGTAGGCCTATGTCGATTTTTAGAGATATCTTTGTTTAGCCATCAGGCTAATTTTTCGAAAGTTACTTGAGTAGATTATATAGTTTATTGAGTTTACAAACTTCAATCAGATGCTTATAATTTTTCAGCAAACAAGTTATATTTATGCAGTGCAAAGTAAAGGAAAAAAATGACATTTATTTTGTAAGGTTTGCATTACGGGGAAAAATCCCGGTGGGCCCCCAGAAAAAATCTAGGTAGGCCCCCAGAAAAAAATCTAGGTGGGCCCCCAGAAAAAAACTAGGTGGGCCCCTTGAAAAAAATCTAGTTGGGCATCAAGTAAATTTGTAGTAATAGTCCTATTAATGTTGATTTAAAAAAAGTGTTGGTATTTTATCATTCCTTCATACGAAGGCGTAACATTAACAATGACAACTTTTCAACCTTGGGTTGGCGGCCCCTTTAAAAGATTTCTTGTTTTTTGGATCCACCCAGTCCACTCCTGTCTACAACTAAGGCTTCCAATAACTCATGGGGTGAATCTTCACTAATTCACAAGTTAATAAAACGTTTTGTATGGCCATCAGGATCTTAATCTGTATCATAAAATGATTTTCCATTGTGAAAATATCCCCGCTTGCTGAAAATCCTTCGACTCAAGGAAAAATAATCGAAAAGTTAAATTCTAGGAGACTGGGCATCAAAGATTATACATGGTACAATGGACAAATACGCACTCTGGGATGTATGGGTTTGTTGACCAAGAAATTAAGTTAAAAATCAAATCAATAATAGGCCTACTACAAATCGTTATTGGCGGCCCACGAAGATTTTTCCCAACGGCCCATAGAGAAGTTTTCCTGGCGGCCCAGGGAGATTTTTCCAGACGTCCGGGCAGGTCAGTATCTCCCTGTTCATGTTGGACACAAGTAGAAAAATATCTGTAACAACAATTTAATATTAAACCTGTTTACAATACACCACAAGGGGTAGATCATATCCAACCATTAGCCACAGGGGCAGTTTAATCACCATGTTGCAGTAGTTGTTAACATTCACTTATTATCTCGACGACTAGGATTGTTCGTGATGGAATAAAAGTTTGTTTGGAGCACACGCACGCACACAGCGAATAAACCCACACGCACACACTCACACGAACGCACACACACAATTACACACGCACGCAATAAAGCACACACACGCACACGCACACACGAATTAGCAAACACACCCGCGAACTCGCACACACACACACAATGACACACGCACGCACACAAGCACACACACTCGATCACACGCACACACACACACACAAACACACACGCACAAACATACATACACGAACTCGCATACAGACACGCACACACACACGAACTCGCACACACACACAGAAACACGAACATACACACAAATGTGTATTATACTCAGTTTCACGGGAGAAACCATGCGTGCATCTCCCGTAGATTTACGCAGATATTAATTTCAGATAAATTATGCATGTACTGTAATTAAAATGGGCGAGTGGGGAGAGACACAGCCCGAATTCTGTCTATAAATAGATTTGACTCTCCTTTTGCATCAAGATAGTTATTTTATTGGCAAAAAATGAACAGGATATTAAATTATAATCTAAAATATAAATACGATATGAAAAAATGACGCAGTTAATGTGGTGATTCTGTGAGCGTAGAATTGAGGTATCCCAATGGCTTCCTCACAACTTCCTTGTCTGCTGCTGATCCACGTCTTGTTCATGCTAGGGAACTGTAGGGAGGTAACTGAGTTTTCGTGTCTGTAGTGTCTTGTAGTGGTTGTGTTCGGACACATGTCTCGTCATCAGTGTTTTGACAGTTGTCAGGTCATCAGTCAGTGTTTAGAGAGAGGTCTGGTCATCGGTCAGCGATTAAAACATCCAAAAAGTTTCTTATTTGAAATCTTCTGTCTACCATCTTATACATTTATTATTAATTTGTTTAAAAAATTTAAGATATCAAGAGAAACGAAGAGATCCTTACTGAACCGTAAGTAAAGAAATTTGGAATTTTTAAAAATGTAGCTCTACATTATTTTGTATTCATTATCAACAGTCTTCACATCGTTTGATGCAAAAAGTTGCTTTGAGTATTAGTCTAAAACCGGAGATAAATAACTTATGACGTCACGAGATGTTGTTTTATCAAGAAGACACTGTTGTCTAAACAGAGGCGTAGCGACCCTTCTCAGCGCCCGGGGACAAACTTTCGATTTGCACCCCCTTCAAACTTTCGATTTGCACCACCCTCCCCCCCCTCGGTTTTTTTAATTTGCACCCCTCTCAAACTTTCAATTTGTTTTTCCAACCCATTTTGGCGCCCCCTAAGGACATATGTCCCCCCACGGCCCCCCCCCCCCCCTCGCTACGCCTCTGTGTATAAACAAAGACTGGCATCAGGGAAGGAACTAAAAGTATCCTTTCTAGCCTGGGCCAGATGAAGTAGAGTTCACCTGTTTCGACGACCCCAGCATATAAATGAAACAAAAATACACTACACAAATTTATGTTGTTAAAATTGATATTTCATTAAAAATTTCACAAGACAGGATACAGATACTTTGGTAAAATCTCTAAACTAATACCACATTCAACTAACAGGTAGAAGAGCAAATTCTCTAATATTTCCTTACATCCAGATTACATAAAAAAACATCACAATAACTAACATACAAACACAGAACAAAGTCTATGAAATAGTCCCACATGTTAAAGATGCAGATAGGCCGATTTCAATCTCTAAAAATAAACACCACACAATCAAACATTGACCGAAATCTCTAACATAGCACCACATAGAGGAAGACAGACAGACATACATACAAACAGAAACAACCACAAACAACCACAAAATCCCTACAATAGCACCACATACAACATACAGAAAGACAGACAGACATACTGTGAGGTGGGATGCATGGATTAAAAGATCTTCCGTCAGTTGTGAGGGTGGGGAAAACAGTAAAACCACCAAATGTGAGAGTGGGGGTTTTGAAGATGAAGCGAATCCAACACACAAGTTCAAGTCAAAATATTAAGTTCTTTATTAAAAATTTACATAATCAACTTCCTACCTAACTAGCCTATTCTATACTATCTACTACTACTAACTACGCACTCCCATGACCAATCCTAACGCTATCATTTAACTCTCTACCTAACTCTACATTTTTCTGGCCGTTCCCTACTCTACTTAACTATCAACTAACTGCTCCCTAGCTCTACATATCTCCGACCGGCTCTGCCCAACTCCGAACGTTCTCTTTGCTAGCTAACTATCAACTGCTACCTAGCTCTACATATTACGACCGTTCTCTAACCGATACCTAACACCATCTGCTTGAATACTGACCCACGCTTCAATGGTCAGCTGACCGTCCCACGTGACCGGTCAGCTCCTGTACTTTCATTTGTCTCTCTAACCAACTAGCTAAAGTCTGTTTCTATTAACTTCTTCTACTTTTCTTAAACTAGCGTCATCACACATACATACAAACAGAAACAGACCAGTGCCACTGTAATAACAACCACCAAATCTCTACAACAGTATTACATCCCACAGACAGACAGACATACATACAAACAGAAACAGACCAGTGACACTTTAATAACAACCACAAAATCTCTACAATAGCACGACATCCTACATACAGACAGACACACATACAAACAGAAACAGACCAGTGACACTTTAATAACAACCACAAAATCTCTACAATAGCACGACATCCTACATACAGACAGACACACATACAAACAGAAACAGACCAGTGACACTTTAATAACAACCACAAAATCTCTACAATAGCACGACATCCTACATACAGACAGACACACATACAAACAGAAACAGACCAGTGACACTTTAATAACAACCACAAAATCTCTACAATAGCACGACATCCTACATACAGACAGACACACATACAAACAGAAACAGACCAGTGACACTTTAATAACAACCACAAAATCTCTATAATAGCACGACATCCTACATACAGACAGACACACATACAAACAGAAACAGACCAGTGCCATTAAAATAACAACCACCCAATACCCAGTTTCTGGCGTCACCTGTGGCTATCGACCCCTGATTGACAACCGTAACAAAATTGTCGGTGGTCGGAATTCAAATCGTGGATCGGAACCATGGCAAGTCAACTTATTGATAGATATTTCACCAGAGAAAGATGAGTATGGGCAATTTATATTCCATCTCTGCGGGGGTGCAATAATAAGCGAATATTGGATCTTGACTGCAGCTCATTGTTTGATGTAAGTATTGATTTGACTCTACTGTATTTATAAACTTCGTTTTGGTTTTCAATACGTATGTACAACATTAAAGATATTAAATGAAATATGGCAAACCAGTAACCACTATGACGGCGTGACCGAGCGTTAGAACGCTATACCGTTATCTTGAAAGTCTCGTGTTCGGATCCCGTAATCTGCAAATCGTCCCTAATTCAAACCAACTATGGTGGGCACGTGACTCACGTAAGGAAAACTCTATTATGCCGCTGCCATTGAAACAGATGAGCTCTACTTCATCTGCCCCATGTGTCTTGAGCAAGAACGAAGAAAGATGATGAACGACTGTGATTAAAAAGTATATGCAGATGATTACACATTGTTTCCCTTAAAAAAACAACAACATAATTTGCTAAAAATACTCCAATGTTGTTTTTGAAAATATTTCATATTTTAAATAATTTACAACTAAAAAACAAAACGAAACGGTCAAATACTGAAACAAAATCAAAGATAAACACATATTATGTAAGCTGGCAGGCAATTGAAGAAGAATCATCAAGACGCAATTAGTTAACTTAATAATAACTAATTAAACAAGATTTTTTTAAAATAGAAAATTAGAAATGTGTGGTGTTGTGAGCATGGTTATACGTCGTAATGTGTTCAGATAATTTCAAACAAAATGCATTACACTTGTTCTACAGCAAAGAGTTTAACATCACAGTTCGAGGCAGAAGAAGAGAAAAAAGAATACGAATGTAAGCAGCCCTTTTTCTCTCTTTCGATATAAAATTATATATATATATATATATATATATATATATATATATATATATATATATATATATATATATATATATAGTATAAAAATACATAGTCCTAAGTGTAGACTAGATGTTAATCTGATATGGTATATATAAATACATAAGCCAAATTAGGCCTTCGAAGACACTTTACTTTACACGGCCTTTACTCACAAATACACATACGTACACACACAAGCACATGCACATAATTATATATATATATATATATATATGTAGCATATTTGTTTATCTTTATTCTCATAACCAAAGACGTCACCAGGTAGGGTGCCACGTGTGGCGTAGCCCACGTTATCACCCTCTCTGTCAAAGATTATAGGATTAAGGGATTTAGTGAAACGACGAGTAATTTGGTATCACTCCTACTATTACTCTCTGCCCAAATATGATTATGTATTAACAACAAAGCCAGAAATGCGGCTACATTGCAAACTAGCCGGCCAGTTTGCGAAGTGGCAGGTGTTAACGGCCAATCTCCGAAGAGCTTAAAGTCGACAGCATATTGTTCGTCAATGTCAGGTGTAATTGTCTAGTTTACAAAGTGGTCTAATTCGAACTTTCATTATTACAAATATTACTTCCATAAGATTTTAAAATAAGATAAAAATTGTGGTGGGGCGGCCTTTTTTTCTTCAAATACCTTTGTTTAATAATAGAATCTTCCTAAAAAGGGGGTGTTAGGTTACAGTTAGTTAACTAAAATACACCTTAGTCCTATCATATGCCTAACCAGGGGCGGAACTACCATACCGCCAGACCCCGCAATGCGGGGGGGGGGGGGGGGGGGGGGGGCAGGACGTTTAGGGGCCCAGTTCCGACCAAAAAACAATGAATTTTTTTTTCAAAAATTATGTTTTTCATGCATCTTGAAAGTGGTTTTGTAAAAAAAAAAAAAACAGGTCTACTATAGCAGAGATTGTTGCGTAGAAAAGTATTTTAAAATCTACAAGAGCTATAGTTTGAAAGGTAGACAAACATTCACACTACTTCCATGACTTACTGCCCTTCTTTAAAATAGGGATGCCCACGAAGCTCATTTTAAATAGTTTTGTACTATGTATATTAAAAAGCAATTGATTCTCTGAATTGTTACTTAAATAAGACGTACTATACAATAGTATGGCTATAAAAATCAATGTTTTCAAAATTGATATTATAAAAGCCAAAAATGAAAAAAATAAACATAACGCGAGAAACCATTCACGAGTCAAGCTAACGTCTTTATATATTTTTGACCAGCATGATGATGATTTTTTTCAAACTCGAACTGAGTGTGGACTAAATTTTTCTGTTTTGTTCACTCAGAATGGTTATATATTGCAATGAAGTAGACTAAATTACTCACTTAGGATATAGATTTTATATATATATATATATATATATATATATATATATATATATATATATATATATATATAGGGGGGGGCCTAGTTTTTTCTTTGCGGGGGAGCCTTTGATTTCTAGTTCCGCCAATGTGCCTAACCCTAAGTTCTAATCTTAAAACTGGTCGAGATTACTAATAACAACATAAAACACTTACTTTTGAAAGAGTCTACTCAATCAAGAGTATTTTCAATCATATGACAAACTTTAAAAAAAATATAAATTTATAACTTTAATGTGGTGTCACTGTATTAAACGGCACCGCACGGTGCAATATCCACTAATGGTCCTTGTCTGATAACGCTACTGCAAGAAACGCTTACATTATTTCAGAAGTGAGAGCAATTATTTCGTTGTGGTTGGAGATTATGAACAGTATAAATCTGAGGACGAGGAAGAAAAATTTGAAAGACTGAAATTTATCCAGCATGAGGACTTCTCAGACACAAGTAATTTATTTAATACACGAGACTATACAACCCTTTTGGTTCTATGGCACATTACTTTAAGTTTTCATGGTATCTGTTACAGATGTTAAGTGTTTTGATCAACGAGTTGACAAAATACGTTAGGATACCCGATATATATATATATATATATATATATATATATATATATATATATATATATATATATATATATGTAGAACAGTAGAATATCAGAAGCATTTATTACAATTTTTGCTTTTTAAAATTAGGCTCCCCCAATAAGAAACAGTTAAAATATTTAAATTTTTTAATTTATCTAATCCATTAGCCCCCCCCCCCCCCCATCAAATATATCATTAAATAATACAATTAACTAATAAACTATTAGAAACTTATAACATTATCAAAATAAAATCTTCATTTATTCCCCATCTAAGGCGTGTTTTAGAAAACCTGAAAACACCGAACCAGCCTCGAAATCCAGCACCACCAAGTCCCACTCAGATGCACCTAAAACCCATGACCACAAAGTATCACCACCCAGCACCATTCAGCACCACCCAGCGCGATTCAGCACCACCCATCACCCTTCCTCCAAAAATCCAACATCACCCTTCCACCAAAAATAAATGAATGCTACAAAATAGTATCATCAGTCAACGGTTTACTCTCCCCTCCCAAAAAAAAAAAAAAAAAAAAAAAAAAAAAAAACTATTCTTATTTTAAACTTTAATTCTTATCAGCGCTTGTCAACGACATTGCCTTGCTGAAGATCTTGCCAAAAGACGGTCGTGGTATAAAGTTCACAGACTACGTCCAACCTGCCTGCCTACCCAATGCCGAGACTCCGTATACACCGGGTGAAAAATGCATCATTTCCGGATGGGGCTACACGGACATCAAGTGTAAAGTGTATTCATTTGTCGTGAGATTAACTAACAGTTCTGTTATTTTGAATTCCGGACATATTTTCAGCTCTTTTCGGTACTTAGTTTTGAAATAAGTGAATTACATATCAGAAATATTGTAAATAACGTGTTTTCATGCAAAACTAGTCAAGACGATAAATACGGAGCCTGTGTAATGACGTCTAGGTTGCTTGGTATAAACATGCGTTTAAAAAAACAAACAAAACAATACATTTTAAACAAAAAGTACAGGGGGTTGCATAAAATAACAAATAATAACAGTGGAAAGTCTCTAAAGGTTTGAGCTTTAAGTTAGAAGTTGAGTTTTGTAACTGTGGGTACTACTAGGGCCACATTCCCAACCAGGCCTCTTCTATCCTGCCGCACTAGTACTCCTTTTGTCCTCTTCTATCCTCTCTGCTACTGTCTTACCGTTTGTCCTGTTAAATGTATATGTATAGGTTTATGTATATGTTGGCAGATATATATAGATTTAATATGAAAATATGTATAGGTATAAGTGTAGGTGTAGGTGTTGGTGTAAGTGTAAGTGTAAGTGGAGGTGGAGGTAGATGTGTAGGTATGTAGAGGTACAGGTATCATTTACGCCCATGATACCATTTGTCGTAATATATTTCTTCCTGGAATCTTTTATTCGTTAGATACTTTTATCTGGGATTGTCGGAGATCATTTGTCCTATCACTATATATATATATATATATATATATATATATATATATATATATATATTGATATATATATATATATATATATATATATATATATATATATATATATATATATATATATATATATATATATATATATATATATATATATATATATATATATATATATATATATGTATATATTTTGAGCGATTTCCGATAACCGGAAGTGGTTCTTTTTTACTTTGAACTTTTCAAAAGACTATAACTTGAGTACTATTTCAGATAGATAAATAAAATTTCACATGTAAGAAAAAGATCTTATTCTATAACTTCTATCAAGTTTTAAGTAATTTCTGTTGACCAGAAGACTCAAAAAAGCATGTAAATTTATAAAGTACTAATAATTTTTTTTCTACTAGATTCTATTCTATTTTTAAAAGTTTAAGTAAACAAAAATCATATCTATATTCCGAGTTGCCATCCCACGTAGTGTTATATTAGAATATTCGCGAAAGTTTAGGGGAGATCACTCTCGGTTTATTTATAACGAGCCGACCCGCAGCGTATCATACGCCGCTATTTAGTTGTTTTATTTTCTACTTTTCAGTAATTCATAATTTGTGAATTCGACAGTACCAATGCTGCCACTGAAAATATTTGCTTTAAAACACTAACCCCCCCCCCTTTCCCCTAACCCCGACCCTACATCACCCCCCCCCCCCCCGTGAAAGCAGCCTCCTCTTAGTTATTTCTTAGTTACCTCCTGTAAGTTTAAAATCGAACCAAATTATCTGCCCCTAATAGAAACCCGGCTCTACGGCTCTACGATTTGTAAACATTTAGCTTTGTAAACATTTAGCGTGACCACAACTCACCAGACAATGTGGCGGTGGGGGTGGTAGTGATAGTGATAGAGAGAAAGAGAGGGGACTGCAAGGAGGCGCTTGCAGCTTGTTTTCTAACGGCTCCCAGAAGAGAATTATATATATAGATTGTTTAACCACTTATACCGAGTTTAGTTGTGATTCGAATTTTTATTCCACACACGGGACACATACTAAAACAAAATTTTCTTTTCCTAAGGGTCTCACACGGTGTTGGGTTTGGTGTCATTCAGCGTAGGCTGTGCCCGGCGCAACTTCCCGGGGGTGTACACACGAGTCCAGAGCTATCTTGACTGGATTGACGAGACGATTCAGAAGCACGGATGTTAAAATGACTAATTCTAGGAGTTTTTTATAAGCTGCCTCTTAAATGACTGTCAACTTCAGTTGTCAATAAAAAAAAAGATGGCTTAAGGATTCAATATTAGCTGAACTTTTTGGTCCACACAGAAAACTAATAAAATAATAGAAATAAATTATTGTCGTTTTCTTGTCTAGAAACTAGAATATATCCCTCGATATAATTAATAAGTAAAAAAAATTAATTATATATATATATATATATATATATATATATATATATATATATATATATATATATATATATATATATTTATTAGAATCAATTGTGATACAATTAATTGAATGTAAATGGTTAATGAATTAAATCAAGAATCTTTGTTGTATTTTTTGTAGACCCTTGAACAATATTATAAGTTATTATATATATCATTATATATTATATATATCATATAATCTATGATTATCACAACATTTCTTTCACTGTCTACAAGAACTGAAATCAATATCTGAGACAAAATGGATGCCACACTGCACAACCAAACTGCTACTATCCCCCCCCCCTTTTTTTTTGTTTAGCTGATACAATAATCATTTCTGGAATATGTTTTCGTACGTTTGAGAAAAAGAAATTATTTTGTAGATCGTTAAAAATGTTTCGACAAAAATAATATTAAAAAAAATGTGTTTTGAGTCGAGAAATTGTTGTTAGTAGTCCCATGTAAAATGAAACATCAGAAAGAACTAACACGTTGTAAAGGAATCACTTTCTTTCTTATGAAATTTTTATTATCTATTTTAACATTGAACTAGTTTATTATCGATTCCTATTGTAAAACTGTTGTAAAGTGAAACAGATGGGTAACAAATCACAATCCGTTATAAGAGTTGAAATTTTCATCGTTGATTAATATAAAACTAACATAAGATTTTCCTTTAAGTGAAATTTTCTTTAAGCGTTATTGACCATTGCCATATCCGTTTTGGAATGGATTTTGTCCATTTTTGGAATCGTTTTTGTCCATTTTTGGAATCGTTTTTGTAAATTTTGGGAACCACTTTTGTCCATTTTGGGAATCACTTTTGCCCATTTTGGGAATAACTTTTGCCCATTTTGGAAATCTCTTTTGTCCGTTAGGGGGATCGCACACCTCGATGCAGTCCTGGAAGTTTTCGAAGCTGTTCTTGTTCTCTATACAGCTGGCGTCCACGAAGGTCTCGCAGATGCAGGAAGTGGCGTTGAAGAAGTAGCGCTCCACGCCCTCGATACAGGTCTCGTTCAGTGGCGGGCTGAGGCACAGCTCAGCTAGTGGGGAGAGGAATCGACCGGAGTTAAAAATTAATTGGAACAAAATCACAAAGCTCGTGTGAATTTATTTAGCTAATAAGGAGAGAAATCTATCTGAGTTAAAAATTAATCCTAGCAAAAAATAAGGGAAAACAGATCATATTGTTTCAAATTTATATGATATGTACGTATACAAGTTTGGGAAAATGAAAACAAAACAATGCATAATTATTAATTAAAAAAAACAACAATGCATCCATTTGAAAATATGTTCTATTCAGATCGGTTGTATAGTTCCGATTCCGTTTCTCTGAGAATTATAGCTGGGCTAAAACGTTTTGATTTAAATCGAAGACGTAGCTCTGTATGATTTGAACTCTCAACAAGTAGACAACCGTGAGCATTATAAACAACTAGATTGTAATGTGTTGACTACTGAGAAGCATTGATACATATTGTATTGAAAGAAATAGCTGCCAATAGCGTCATATTTGAAGATTCGAACACTTAAAGCTACCGGACCACCGTCGCTCCCACAAGCAACCTTTCTGACTAAACAAAGGCTTGTAATAATAAACCCTAAACGTTCTCGAATATTCTAATATAACACTACGGGGGATGGCAACTCGGGATATAGGGCTTGTAAGTAGGTCACAACTTCTCATTCTAGTACTTGTCAGCTATTTTATTTCAAGACCGTAGACTTACAAGCCCTATCGACAATTTTTTAAAACAATTTTTAATTACTTAAACTTTTTAAAATAGAATAGAATATCGTAGGAAAAAGAATTGCACACCAAGTGAACGCCAAACAAAATGTGCATAATAAAGCGGGATATTATTAGTACTTTATAAATTCACATGCGTTTTTTTTAAGAAATCGGAAATTACTAATTACGGTCAACGGAAATTATCCAAAATTTAAAAGAAAGCAGAGAATTATATCATTTACTTGTATGTGAAATTTCATTTATCCATCTGAAATAATACTCAAGTTATAGGCTTTTGAAAAATTGAAAGTAGAAAAAGTTCCACTTTCGATTATCGGAAATCGCTCAAAAAATGATACGGATCTACTAATTTGATATAATACTAATTTGAAATTTCATCAACCTAGCTGTAATGGTACTCAAGTCATCGTGTTTACATACACACATCCACACATACGGACAGAACTGCAAAGTCCAGTTTCTCCGACTCGATTACGCGTAAAATGCCATTTTTAATAAATCTGGATTTAAATAAGTCCCCTATACTCCATTTATGATGAAGTACTGAGAAGTAAAACGGTGGAAACTGTCAAAATTTCATGTGATTTTTGTGCACGATTACAATACTTTCTCTATACTTCATATATTAGAGAAAGTAAAAAAGCATACTGGTGAATTTAGGCTGCATACATAATTCGACTTTCAAAAAGAAACACCTCAAAAATGTAATAAGAACATTAAATAAACCGGGAGTGATCTCCCCTAAACTTTCTCGAATATTCTTATATAAAATAACAGGGGATGGGAACTCGGGCTATAGACATGATTTTTAATCCATTTTAAATACTTAAAGTTTTAAAAATAGAATAAAATCTCGTAGACAAATTAATTGCACACCAAGTGAACGCCAAATAAAAAAGCGCATAATAGTGCGCAATATTATTAGTACTTTTAAAATTTACATTAGTTTTTTTGAGAAATCGGAAGTAGCGTAAATTACTACTTCCGGTCAATGGAAATTACTCAAAATTAAACAGGAGGTAGAGAATTTGATCTTTAACTTACATGTGAAATTTCATTTATCTATCTGAAATAGTACTCAAGTTATAGGCTTTTGAAAAATTCAAAGTAGAAAAAGTACCACTTCCGGTTATCGGAAATCGCTCAAAAGTTGATACGGATCTACAATTTTGATAAAATACTTATATATGAAATTTCATCAACCTAGCTGTAACGGTACTCAAGTTATCGTGTTTACACACGGACAGACACACACACAGACATACGGACAGAATTGCAACGCCCAGTTTTTCAAACTGGATTACGCATAAAACCTCTTAATTTTGATAAATCTGGATTTATAATTTTTGCCCGATTAAAATAAGTCCTCTATACTTCGGATGTGATGAAGGACTGAGGTGTAATACGGTAAAAATTGTTAAAATTTCAATTGATTTTTGTGCACGATTACAATACTTTCTCTATACTTCGTATATACGAGAAAGTAAAAACAATCTCTAAATTACAGAATAAATTTACATCATTAAAATTTGTATTGTCTGGCCCGTTTTGATAAGACGGAAAAAAAATATCATAAACAAATTATCTATACACCTCCTGGTCAAAACAAGTTGCCTGATCAGATACTTGACCCAAATGTTCTATTAAATATTTTGTGAGTTTGGCGAATGATGAAAAGTTAGCGTTCACTTTTATTTAATAAAAATACTTCTTTTAAAATACACTAAAAATAATTTTCATTATTAAAAAGTTTATATAAAAGCGCCCCAGAAATAATATCGAAACGAAACAATTTCAAGAGCTCCTGTGCGTTCTTGGCCGTCCGCGCATCTTCATGTAATAAACCCGTTTTGATCATTGTCTCGTGTTTGGAACTCGCATCCAAGTAAGCCGTGTAAAAGTACGACACTATTTATACTGCTGGACGATACCTATTGCCATGCTAACTAACAGCATTGGTCGGTGGTTAAGGGGCAAATTACAAGGCGCTAATACACGACTGCCCTGCTGACTTCCTGAACTCAGTCGCGCTTATGGTTGAGATCAATTGCCAGCAGTAGTGTATTAGGAGCTCATCGTCCACTTGCTAGATAACCAGGGCCTTGCCAAAGTCCTGAGCTTGGATAATCCGAAGCCTTTAGATAGGTTTCCAATTTTGGTTATTTATACTGCTAGACGATACCTATTGCCATGCTAACTAACAGCATTGGTCAGTGGTTAAGGGGCAAATTACAAGGCGCTAATACACGACTGCCCTGCTGACTTCCTGAACTCAGTCGCGCTTATGGTTGAGATCAATTGCCAGCAGTAGTGTATTAGGAGCTCATCGTCCACTTGCTAGATAACCAGGGCCTTGCCAAAGTCCTGAGCTTGGATAATCCGAAGCCTTTAGATAGGTTTCCAATTTTGGTTATTTATACTGCTAGACGATACCTATTGCCATGCTAACTAACAGCATTGGTCAGTGGTTAAGGGGCAAATTACAAGGCGCTAATACACGACTGCCCTGCTGACTTCCTGAACTCAGTCGCGCTTATGGTTGAGATCAATTGCCAGCAGTAGTGTATTAGGAGCTCATCGTCCACTTGCTAGATAACCAGGGCCTTGCCAAAGTCCTGAGCTTGGATAATCCGAAGCCTTTAGATAGGTTTCCAATTTTGGTTATTTATACTGCTAGACGATACCTATTGCCATGCTAACTAACAGCATTGGTCAGTGGTTAAGGGGCAAATTACAAGGCGCTAATACACGACTGCCCTGCTGACTTCCTGAACTCAGTCGCGCTTATGGTTGAGATCAATTGCCAGCAGTAGTGTATTAGGAGCTCATCGTCCACTTGCTAGATAACCAGGGCCTTGCCAAAGTCCTGAGCTTGGATAATCCGAAGCCTTTAGATAGGTTTCCAATTTTGGTTATTTATACTGCTAGACGATACCTATTGCCATGCTAACTAACAGCATTGGTCAGTGGTTAAGGGGCAAATTACAAGGCGCTAATACACGACTGCCCTGCTGACTTCCTGAACTCAGTCGCGCTTATGGTTGAGATCAATTGCCAGCAGTAGTGTATTAGGAGCTCATCGTCCACTTGCTAGATAACCAGGGCCTTGCCAAAGTCCTGAGCTTGGCTAATCCGAAGATCGCTTCTCGGCCTTTCGGCTAAGATCAAAGTTTAGTATCTGTTATGGATCTACATAAATCTTAGTCATTTGTTCGGCTAGCCCTTTTTAGGGCTGGCTGCCGGGGCTGAGAAGTTGGTCATCGAGGCATCGAATGCAAAAGAGCGTGTGGTGTTGCGCCCACACATCCCTCGATTGCACATAGCTCTCGAGAAGAGCCACCTAGTACTTGTACTATGGTGGCTTCAATGTACGAGTGGCTAATAATCAATTCTTTTCAGCTAGACGACGCCTACCTAGGAGCAATCTTAGGTAGGATGTTCCGTCCCGACACCATTGAACCTATACTCAAAGCTCTATAGGAATCAATAAAGAAATGATAAATCAAAAGAGAAATTAATAAAGAAGCAAAATTAAAAAAAGAAAATAAAGAAGCAAAATTACAAGAGAAAATAAGCAAAATCATTGAAGATTCTGAAAGGCAAGAAAAGACAAAAAGAAGGAAAGTAAAGACAAATTGAAACAGGAAGTAACAAGAATCAAGACGGAAAAGCAGATTCAAAGACAAGAAAGTAAAGACAAGAAGAAACAAGAATCAAGACGTGAAACTGATTGTACATTGTATGCTATTTCATGTAATTTTCATGTAATAAAAATGCGACCTATCCGCACAGTGAGCTCCTTGCTCGAGTGGAGTAAACTGTGTGGAGGGAAAATTCAAAAAAAAAAAAAGTCTTCTGCACGACTCGACTTACCACCGGAAGTAGAATGCAAGCAACTCACACCGATGACAACTCTCACCAGAACGCGACCGAGAACGAGGCTGGTCCCAGTAGGTCCATCAATGAAACCTACCCGGGGACCAAAATCCCGATGCGGCCGAAGAAATCTTCACGGATGATTACCAAGCTTCTTTCAGCCATTCTTGCGGTCGGCGATGAAAAAAAAAGGGCGCTTCCTTGGGGCGTATTACTGATTTTTTGATCGAGAACTCGTTGATCTCTCCGAAACAGACAGACTTTGTGATCATGAAAGCGATGTCCGATGCTTTAAAGAAAGGCATTGTCACGTTCGGGAATGGAAAAGACTACAGTTGGTCCTTCAAGATTGCAAAGCCCAAGCCGGAAAACGAGCTGGAGATGCGTCCGAGAAGTCCTAGCAGACGGAAGCGAAGATGCAGCTGGTTAGTAGAAGTGGACGGAGGCGCCGAAGAAGCCGCGGCCGCCGAAGTCGTCGCCGAGGAAGTTGACGTTGAAATGGTCGACACCTAAAAAGCTGCCGCCGACGCAGCCGCAAACAATCTGGTGGGAGGAAGTGCCGTCACAGGAAAACCCCGGCCCCCAGCAGCACCCCTTGCTGCAACATATTCCGGAAGTCGAAGAGTTAGTTTCACTTCCGTTTGAATTTTTTTTCAAGGCCCTATTTAGGGCCACCATCTTGTCACGGTTCAAAAGGATTTGGTTTATAATGTCTTAATTAATTAGCAGGATTAGCTAGCAACTCGCGTTAAAAAAAAATTCACCTTCCGAAAAAAGCCCCCTAAAAAATTAGTTATTTGCTCTTGTATCTATCGATCACAAAATTCTCCCTTATAAAAACTACTCTAGTAACTTCCCTTGGTTGTAGACATTCCGTGTGATAGCATCAAGTTACCTCCCCTTTAGATACAGAAATTAATCTTAAATCAATAATATAATAACAAATTCTTCTTCTTCGTTTTTACAAGCTTTTATTTAACTCACTTCCTCGTCAGTCGTCAGTCGTCAGTCTAGACCGAAACGCAGGAGTGAAAATTCGGAAACTTCTACTTGACCGATACGATTCACACTTGGCACGTGAGTCAAGACATGAAGACAATGCAATCTGAAATTAAATTTGACTTAATTGGATGCCTAATTAATTTTTTATGAATTAATTAAAATTTGGACCGAATTAGTAGGCATGTCTAGCCAACCACATCACACGCGTCATCACGTTCAATAGCTGCGCCATCACGGTACGTTCAATAGCTGCGCCATCACGTTCAGTAGGCGCGCAATGGTTTTTAGTCATGTAACTCTGTTGTAAATAAAACATGTAAAGTACTGAAAAAAAATTCATAAAAAACGTTTTAATAACAAGCTTTTATGTAATAATTCACTAAAAAGTAGAAAATAAATTATAGACTACTATTTAAATTACTATAAAGAAAAGCGTGGGTCTCTTCTCAAATATTAGTAAAGGTATCCAATCGGTACTAAAGTGACCAACGCTTTTCTTTATAGTAATTTAAATAGTAGTCTATAATTTATTTTCTACTTTTTAGTGCATTATTACATAAAAGCTTGTTATTAAAACGTTTTTTATGAATTTTTAATTTTAGTGTTGGAAGGGATCCCCCTCCAACACAATTAAGGATACGTGTCAACTGCTTATTAAGGCCATTGACTCCGATTTCAGCCTGCTTTTCTTTTTGGGTTTACTTCCATAGCCTTTGTCCAACCAAGAACACACTACAAGGCAGCAGTTGTTTGATTTTGGAGTTGTCTCTCCCAGAAGAGTGACTGTCACCAGCTAACGAGCCTTATCTGCCCGAGGGTTCGAACTTGAGGCTTTTTTGGTTTAGCAACCATGCGCTTTACCGACTCGACCACGCCGACCCCTTGTTTGAAGTTAATTTTTAAAGGAATTGTAAAATCAATGCCTTACTAGACTATACTGAATATTTAACACTGCTTCAAAGTTTCAATTTGCAATTTAAATTCAAAGATTGTAACAACACCAGAAGAAATCACCCCGTTAGAAATTGAAATAAAAACTTTGACCAAATAGTAACATAGACAAGAGTGATAAAAGTTTAAAATATAATTTTTTAAGAGGTATATGGCAAAAACTAGATCTAGACAGAAACCGATTGTTTTTTTTTAAATGTCAAGATTCTAGGGTAGCAAAAGTTTTTAAAATGTCACACAGCTGCTATGAGAGTAAGTCAAGATTCTTGGGTAGCAAAAGTTTTTAAAATGTCACACAGCTGCTATGAGAGGAAGTCAATATTCTTGGGTAGCAAAAGTTTTTAAAATGTCACACAGCTGCTATGAGAGGAAGTCAAGATTCTTGGGTAGCAAAAGTTTTTAAAATGTCACACAGCTGCTATGAGAGGAAGTCAAGATTCTTGGGTAGCAAAAGTTTTTAAAATGTCACACAGCTGCTATGAGAGGAAGTCAAGATTCTTGGGTAGCAAAAGTTGCTTTCCTGGTCGTCCGTCTATATTTTCTCTCCATGTATTTGACACATTCCACCACATCCACTAAATTCACGAGGGAAGGAAAGATAAACTACTATAAACTATTCTTTTTACTATTAGATTTATTACTAATTATAGCTGTTGATTCCTTTAATTCCTTTAGTATTTAAAAAAACCGGGAGTGATCTCCCATAAACTTTCTCGAATATTCTGATATAACACTACAGGGGTGGCAACTCGGGATAAAGAGTGTTGTGAATGGACCTAAGTGTATGGAATGAGTTTGAGAGTATGTGTGTGGTTGAACCGGGTTAATAAAGTTGTCGATGGTTTGAGAGTAGGTGTGTAGTTGAATGGGGTTAATAAAGTTGTGGGTGGTTTGAGAGTATGTGTGTAGATGTATTAATAAAAGATTATGAATGCGTGAATAAATAAGGATGTGACTTAAGAGAGAATGTTTTGGTTGTTAGGAAGATAGTCAGAAGTCAGTCTGCATCTTGTCATCGTCTTGTGAGGATGTCTAGAAGTCGTCGTTCCGTCTGTCGTCAATGTAGCTGTATGTATTGATGTAATAAAGTATGGAAATATCGTATCGTCGTTCTGTGTTCTCTTTTGGATCGTCGTCCTCTATTGTTCGTCACGTTCAGCATCGACCTTGTACACAAACTCACTTTACAACATAGAGATTATTGTTAATCCATGTTTAATTACTTAAACTTTTAAAAATAGAATAGAATCGGGTAGAAAAAAATTGCGCACCATGTGAACGCCGAACAAAATGTGTATAATAGTGCGCAATATTATTAGTACTTAATAAATTCACAAGCGTTTTTTGTGAAATCGGAAATGGCGTAAATTACTACTTCCGGTCAATGGAAATTACTAAAAATTTGATAGAAGACAGAGAATTAAATCTTTTACTTATATTGAAATTTCATTTATCTATCTGAAATATTGCTCAAGTTATAGGCTTTTGGAAAATTGAAAATAGAAAAAGTTCTACTTCCGGTTATCGGAATTCGCTCTATAGTGGACACGGATCTATAAATTTGATATAATACTTATATATGCAATTTCATCAACCTAGCTGTAACCTAGCTTTAATGGATTAAAAGTTATGTCTATATCCTTAGTTGCCATCCCTAGTAGTGTTATATATTATTATGAATATTCGAGAAAGTTTAGGGGAGATTACTTTTGATGACCAGATATCTCAAACACTGACTAATGGCCAGAGATCTCTCTAAACACTAATGACGAGATATGAGTTTAGACACAACCACTACCTCTCGACACTACAGACACGAAATCTCAGTTACCTCCCTGCAGTTCCCTAGCATGAATTAGACGTGGATCAGCAGCAGACGTGGAAGTTGTGAAGACGCCATTGGGATGTCTCAATTCCACGCTCACAAATTCACCACATTAACTGCGTCATTTTTTCATATCGAATTTATATTTAAGATAATTTAATATATTGTTCATGTTTTGCCAATAAAATAACTATCTTCTGATAAATTAAGGAGAGTCGTGTCTATTTACACACAGAATTTTTCCACTCGCCATTATAATTACAGTACATGAATAATTTATCTGAAACTTATATCTGCATAATATATCTACACGGGAGATGCACGTAGGGTTGCTCTTGTAAAACTGAGTAAAATACACATTTGTGTGTATGTGCGTGTTTAGGTGTGTGTGCGAGTTCGTGTGTGTGTGCGTGTGTAAGCGAGTTCGTGTGTGTATGTTTGTGCGTGTGTGTGTGTGTCTGTTTGTGTGTGTGTGAGCTTGAGTGCGTGAGCTTGTGTGCGTGTTTATGTCATTGTGTGTGTTTGCGTTTTCGTGTGTGTGCTTTATTGCGTGCGTGCGTGTGTGTGCGTTCGTGTGTGTGCGTGTGCGTGTGCGTGTGGGTGTGTTTACGTGTGTTCGTGCGAGTACATGTGTGTGCTCCTAACAAACCTCTATTCAATCACGAATACTCTTAGGCATCTAGATAATAAGTGAATATTAACAGCTACTGCAACATGGTGATTAAACTGTGGCTAATGGTCGGATATGATCTACCCCTTGTGGTGTATTGTAAACAGGTTTAATATTAAATTGTTGTTACAGATATTTTTCTACTTGTGTCCAACATGAACAGGGAGAAACTGACCTGCTCGGTCGCCGGGAAAAATCTCCGTGGGCCGCCAGGAAAACTTCTCTGTTGGCCGCCGGGAAAAATCTCCGTGGGCCGCCAATAACGATTTGTAGTAGGCCTATAAGTAGTTTGATTTTTATTTTTTTATTTCTTGGTTAACTAACCCATATAGCCCAGAGTGCGTACGTATTTGTCCATTTTACCATGCGCCATCTTTGATGCCCAGTCTCCTAGAATTTAACTTTTCGATTATATTTCCTTGAGTCGAAGGATTTCAGAAAGCGGGGATATTTTCACAATGAAAAATCATTTTATGAGACCCTTTTTCGTAATATAATGCACATTTTTAGTTTTATTAGTCTGGCTTGCTCAAAACCAAACCAGTTTGACTAAATTCTGATAATTTTAGAACATTAATAAACTTAAAAAGCCTTCCTCAAATCAAGGTGTGTAAATATTTGTAGCATAACCTGAATCGAATCCACAAGGTGTCTATGCGATAGTCATGAACGTTGAGGGCGCTATTAACAAGCTAATAACTGAACATGATATTATCAAACAACTGTATTCAAAAAGTAAGTTTAACATTCTACGGGAAGAACAGCTCACCAAGACATCCGTGGTCAATGTAAAGTGATATTAGCAAAACTTAATTTAGCTTGCCAGTTCCATTAGGGCTGATTTCGGGCATTGGCCATAACATAATTGGCAGAGTCATCATGGACTTCATCGGTCCTTTGCCAAAAACCAAGGCGGGTAACGACTACTTACGATCGTGTGCTCGAGGTTTTCCTGAAGCGTTCCTCCCTCAGAAACATAAAGGCAAAGACAATGGTCAAAGCCATGACCAGATTCTTTACCACCTTCGGTCTACCCAGGATTATTCAAACCGACCAAGGCAGTAACTTTACTAGTCATCATTTTCAAGAAGCGCTAGCAAAGCTAGGCATCACTCATGTCACAAGCTCAGCTTATCACCCACAATCTCAAGGTGCACTTGAAAGGTTTCACCAGACCCTGAAAACCATGCTGAGAACGTTTGTTAGGATTAACGCCCAGTGGGTTGAAACTGTTCCATGGATTATCTTCGCAGCTAGAGACTGTGTTCAAGAATCTCTAGGGTACTCACCTTTTCAGCTTGTGTTTGGTCATTCTGTCCTTGGTCCTCTGAAGCAGCTGGTCCAAAAGCGTTGGACTGGAACCAAAACCCATCCAGTGGAAACTTTTGACAATTTTCACGTCCGTTTGAAAGCCGTGTGTGAATTTGCTAATAAGAACTTAAGAAAGGCCCAGGTGGTAATGAAAGAGCGTTATGACATGGTCAATCGAAAGCGAACATTCAACCCAGGCGAGAAAGCCCTTTTTTCTCGTGCCTAACATTAACAATGCTTTATCTTTAAGGTACTGTGGACCCTTCACGGTTCATTCAAGATTGAATGATCTGAACTATGTCATCAACACTCCAGACCGGAGGAAGAAACAACAGATTTACCATGTTAACTCATTAAAAAGTACTATGATTCTAGTACTTGTTCTCTTTCCACAGATAAGGTTATTTTTACCTATATGTGTTTCTGATAAATCTGATGATGTTATCCATGACAAACTTAAACCATCAAAATTTTTAAATTCATCATTTTTGTCTCATTTAGATGAGAAATGTGTTCATCTATCCACAGATGAAAGTAAAAAATTGTCACAATTGATTAATGCATTTCCTTCCATTTTTACTTTCTCGTATTTACGAAGTATAGAGAAAGTCTTGTAATCGTGCAAAAAAAAAAATCGAGATTTTTACAAATCTCGACGTTTTACACCTCACTGATACGGAAAAACATAATTTTGCAATCTTGTCCGTATGTCTGTGTGACTCTGTGTGTGTGTGTGTGTGTCTGTGTATAAACACGATAACTTGAGTACCCTTACAGCTAGGTTGATGAAATTTCATTTTAAGTTTTTTATCAAAATCATAGATCCGAATAAACTTTTGAGCGATTTCCGGTAACCGGAAGTGGTATTTTTTTCTACTTTGAATTTTTCAAAAGCCTATAACTTGAGTACTATTTCAGATAGATAAATGGAATTTCACATTTAAGTAAAAGATCTAATTCTCTACCTTCCATCGAATTTTGAGTAATTTCCGTTGACCGGAAGTACTAATGTACGCTATTTCCGATTTCTCAAAAAACGCATGTAAATTTATAAAGTACTAATAATATTGCGCACTATTATGTTTTGGCGTTCGCTTGGTGCGCAATTCTTTTTTTCTACTAGATTTTATTCTATTTTATAAAAGTTTAAGTAAACAAAAATCAAGTCTATATTCCGAGTTGCCATCCCACGTAATGTTATATTAGAATATTCGAGAAAGTTTAGGGGAGATCACTCCCGGTTTATTCGTGTTATTCCTAAAGAAGCCAATGTTCCACCTCATGATGTTGATGTAGGTGATGCCAAACCCGTGAAACAGCATCCTTACCGAGTTAACCCAGAAAAAGCTGTTATCATGAAACAAACAATTGAATACATGTTAGAAAATGATATCATAGAACACAGTTTTAGTAATTGGAGTTCCACTTGTCCTTTGGTCCCAAAGCGAGATAGCACTTTCAGATTTGTAACTGACTTTAGGAAAGTCAATGCCCTTACTAAATCTGTTTCCTACCCTTTACAACAAATAGAGGATGTTATTAACAAGCTTGGTCAATCCAATGTTATTTCCAAGATTGACTTATATAATATTATAATATAACTTATTAATATTATATAATATAATAATAATATAATTATTATAAATATATATAAATTATAAATAAATATATATAAATTATAAATAAATATATATAAATTATAATAATATAATTAATATAACTTATAACTTATTATAATATTAGAATAAATTTGGATAAAATTAATTGAATGTAAATGGTTAATCAATTAGATCAAGAATCTTTATTTTATTATTTTTGTAGACGCTTCAACATTTTTATAATAAGTTATCAATATTTATGAATATCGCAACATTTCTTTCTCTGCCTACAAGACATGAAATCAATATCTGAGACAAAATGGATGTCACACTGCACAACCAAACAGCTCCAACCCCCCCCCCTCCTCCCACTCCACCTCTCTTTTAGCTGATACAATAATTATTTCTGGAATTTTTTGTTTACGTTTGAGATAAGGAACTATTTTCTAGATCATTAAAAATGTTTCGACATAAATAATAATTCACAAAAAAAAAAAAAAAAAACAACAACAAAAAACTGTTTTCAGTAGAGGAATTGTTGCTTAGTAGCCGCCTGTAAAATGAAACTTCAGAAAGAACTAACACGTTGTAAAGGAATAGCTTTCTTCATTGTGAAATTTTTATTATTTATTTTAACCTTCAAATATTTTATTACCTATACGTTGGATGATTCCTATTGTAAAACTGTTGTAAACTGAAACAGATGGGTCACAAATCACAATCCGTTTTAAGAATACAGATGAGTTGAAATTTTCATCGTTGATTAATATAAAACTAACATCAGATTTTCCTTCAAGTGAAATTTGCTTTTAGCGCTATTAACCATTGCCATGTCCGTTTTGGAATGGATTTTGTCCATTTTTGGAATCGTTTTTGTCCATTTTCGGAATCATTTTTGTCCATTTTTGGAATAGTTTTTGTCCATTTTTGGAATCGTTTTTGTCCATTTTGGGAATCAGTTTTGTCCATTTTGGGAATCGCTATTGTCCATTAGGGGGATCGCACACCTCGATGCAGTCTTCGAAGGTTTCGAAGCTGTTCTTGTTCTCTATACAGCTGGCGTCCATGAAGGTCTCGCATGTCCAGGCCGTGGCGTTGAAGAAGTAGCGCTCTACGCCCTCGATACAGGTCTCGTTCAGTGGCGGGCTGAGGCACAGCTCAGCTGGTGGGGAGAGGAATCGACCAGAGTTAAAAATAGGAATAAAATCACAAAGCTCTTGTATATTTATTTAGCTAGTAAGGAGATGAGTCGAACAGAGTTAAAAGTTAATTCGAACAAAATCTCAAAGCTTGTGTGCATTTATTTAGCTCGTAATGAGTGGAATCGAACAGAGTTAAAAATTAAATCGAATAAAAGTAAGGGAAAATAGATCATATAGTTTGAATTTATATGATATGTACGTATATAAGATTGGGAAAATGTAAACAAAACAATGCATAATTATTTAAAAAGACAATGCATCCATTGGAAAATATTTTCTATTCAGAACGGGCCTATAGTTCCGAGTCTGTTTGTCTGAGAATTATAGCTGGACTAAAACGTTTGATTTAAATTGAAGAGGTAGCTCTGTATTATTTGAAACCCTCAACAGGTAGACAAACGTGAATAGAGGATAAAAAAATGAGCATTACAATCGAATTACTTCCCCTATTTGTAGCAAGCCGTGGTAGCATTATTTTAATAACTTTGTTTTCAATGACTAATTTAATTAACACGTAATTAAATAAACAACTAGATTGCAATGTGTTGCCTACAGAGAAGCATTGATACATATTGTATTGAAAGAAATAGCCTCAAACAGCATCAGATTTGAAGATTCGAACACTTAAACCTCCCCGGACCACCGGGAGGTTCCCACAAGCAAACTTTTTGACTAAACAAAAGACTTGTAATAAAAAAGTCTTACTAAAATGGTTAGAGTCGAAATTAAAAATCTAAACTTGCAATATATATATATATATATATATATATATATATATATATATATATATATATATATATATATATATATATATATATATATATATATATATATATATATATATATATATATATATATAAATCTACCTATTCATAAATACATACACATATATATATATATATATATATATATATATATATATATATATATACAGCTAGATTTTGAAATACACGTTAAACTAAGTTTACAACTAAAGTATAACTTTCTACTTACGTGCTTGTTGTATTGTAGTGCGCATGCCCACAGCTAATAGTAGGCCTACAACAAAAACGAGTCGGCCCTCCATCTTACAAAATTCATTTGCAACAACCCTTACTTTCTACATTGTTTGTAACATATATAGTAGCATACATGATCGAACATTTTAATATTAGTAGGCGTGTTTCGATTAATTAATACGTAAGATATGCATACAGTTTATATCGTCATTAAAGGATAATAAAGAATGAGTTCAACTACGCCGTTATTAATTTATCTACCGCGTAGTTTTATTGATGAGATAATTAATTGTTTTACCTGATGTTAATTATAATTTGTCGTATGAGGCACGCGCATTGGCACATTAAGTGCAATGACTGTGATTAATTAGTGTCCGCTTATTAATCCAAACTAAGTATTGATTAAAACAATCATTGATTGTATCACGCAGGTGAGGTATCTCTACACTTAAACGGTACGTTAACACAACGATGAGGTACCTCGTCATTGCGATGTAATATTTCATTTCCAAGATGACTGTAACTTTACTAAGATAAGTAATTATCTATGTGGCGCGGCCGGTGCGGTTACTGAGGGTGTCAGCCCAGCTCCCTCTAATGATGTTTGCTTTTAGTGTCACCTCCATCTTCTCTAATATTTTACTATTTTAACTGAATAGCACATTTTTCTTTTACAGTAAATGTTATGGGTTTTTTTTAAAATTTGGTGGCACCCGTTAAATGGTGGCACCCGTTAAATGGTGGCACCCGTTAAATGGTGGCACCCGTTAAATGGTGGCACCCGTTAAATGGTGGCACCCGTTAAATGGTGGCACCCATTAAATGGTGGCACCCGTTAAATGGTGGCACCCGTTAATGGTGGCACCCGTTAAATGGTGGCACCCGGTGTTACCTGACCCCCTACTCCGCCATTGTATCTATCAACGACGATGCGTGAGCGCTCCACTCTGTTTTTAACGGCGACATCAGACGTTTATACTGGTGCCGTATCATTTTCGAGCAGAAGGCAGATGAAGTAAAGTACATCTGTTTCCGTATGAAGGACTGTATATTCAGATCTAAGCCCAGCCCAGTGCACTTTCCCCAGCGAGTCAGGTACTCATTAGAGCTGGGTGGACTCAGGGACGTCTAATGCACTCTAGCACCGGGCAAGACCGTTGTGACATGCCAATGACCTTGCATCATTTAAACACACGAGCTATTGGTTTAAATCCTCAATTATTCTGCACCGAAGTTGAGTGATTACCGTAATTAATCTAATTAACGTTCCACCAGACTGTTTTATTGTATCGCCAGGTTGATAGCGTGTGGCTATTTGCATTTGTTCTGTTTTTATAAGCGTGTTTGTCGCAGTAGACAAAAAACGACATGGATTGTGTTGTTATGAGCGTGGTTGTAGAATGTAATTTCCCGAATGTGGATAATCCAAGATTTCACCATGCACTGGCTAAATATACATATTTATGTATGAGTATTTAAATGTGTGTATGTGCATGTGCGTGTATGTGTGTGTGTGTGTGTAAAAGGTTCTTATAATTGGTTACCAGTCTGGCCCAGTGCTAATGGCATGGCGCCGATGTTAAAATATGCTCTAGAAATCAGCCATGTCAGATCGCCCCGTCTCGCCCCGCCCCATGACCCCCCCCCCTGTACACCCCGCTACATCGTAAAAGTTCTGCTTAGTACTATTTTAGGTTTTCAGAATTAAACTCGTCTTATAAAAGCTTAAATAAAATAGAGCATTAAAGAGCATAATTCCTAGTAAATTAGATTTACATTTTATAGAGTATTTGTTTCGTTTTCATTATATTTTAATTTTTTTTTTAGATTTCAGGGAAATTGATATACGGGTGGTGGTAGCGTAGTCGGACAGTAGAGTGCATGATTGTTTTTCCATAAACCCCGAGTTCGAACCCCTTGCTGGTGAGGCTCGTTAGCCGCTGCCTCGTCGTTTGTTCTTGGATGGAAGCAAACCCAGAAAAAAAAGCAGGCTGAAATAGGAGTAAATAGCTTCAATGACGCCTAACTTATTGACAAGTAATGATTATTTTGAAGGAGATCACCTCCAACATTGCAATTAATTAAGAGCGAAGAAGTTATACAGGTATTTGATTCATCACGTACCCCTGAATTACACAACTACCCATTCACACCGGAATGAACGATACACAGATATTGAAAACAAGTAGATGTAGGCTACATGGATTCAACATTTTTTTAATTATCAAAACATAATAAAAATAATAGAAGAATGAAGTAGTACATGGAAGTTATATATTTTGACAGTTAATTAACAGTTACTTCGAGCGTGACGATTCTCTAACAGTTTGTCACATCCCATCAGCCGTCACGTTTGTCACATCCCATCAGCCGTTACGTTTGTCACATCCCATCCGCCGTCACGTTTGTCACATCCCATCAGCCGTTACGTTTGGCCTTACATTTGTCCATACACTCCCGTCGGGTGAAGAAATTGTTCTTGTTGCCGCCACAGCCGCTGTAGAAGAACCTCTCGCAGTAGCCGGTCTTGGCGTTGTAGAACACTCGCATGCCGATAGCCGTGCACGTCCCTCTGTCGGCCTTCAGGCTACAGTAGGAGGCTGGGGGGGGGGGGGGGGATAAAACAATGGTTATATAAGTTTTGTTGTAGAACACTAGCATGCCGTAGGGGGCTGGGGGGGGGGGGGAGAGATAAAACAAAGGTTATATAAGTTTTGTTGTAGAATACTCGCATGCCGTAGGGGGCTGGAGGGGGGGGGGAGAGGGGGGGATAAAACAATGATTATATAAGTTTTGTTGTAGAACACTCGCATGCCGTAGGGGGCTGGAGGGGGGGGGGAGATAAAACAATGGTTATATAAGTTTTGTTGTAGAACACTCGCATGCCGATAGCCGTACACGTCCCTCTGTCGGCCTTCAGGCTGCAGTAGGAGGCTGGATGGGGGAGAGATACAGAGGATATAAGAAAACACAAACACAAACGCAAACAAAAAAGCAAACGAAAACAAACCCAAATTCAAACGCAAACATAAACCCAACCACAAACGCATACGCAAACCCAAACATTAAGAAAACACAAATGCAAACAAAAAAGCAAACACAAACGCTAATACACAAAGAAATACAAACGCTAACCTAAACGCAAAAAAAAAACAACACAAATAAATGGAAACATAAACACAAACTTAGATGAAAACATAAAAGCAAAGTGTTCACAGTCTAGCCCGGGGTGCCAAATCGCACCATGCTTGGGCGCTGGCGGAACCGTCTGATTCAACTTAGTGAACAACTATAATACCACAAGCTTGTCCGCAATCGGAAAGATAGAAGTAAACATAGAGGACATTTAGGTGCGGCTTCTAAACTATTATTGATTACAAATAATATTTAGTAAACGGTACGTTCAGTTTATAAAATAAATAAAAGGCATTATTTAAAATATCCATGTTTTACTTACCACATTGCACTTGATCAATCCACGTTAATTATGTAATTATTTTTTCCCAACACCAAAACACAGTAATAAAAAGTATTTTTTCTTCCGATGTTATGTTTTTGTTAAAGGGAAGTAATTGTGTTGTCCAAATTTATCAAGGGGCGTAATTAGTGCTAAAGGACTAAATGAAAATAATTTTCAGACAATTTGAATTTTTGTGAAGAGTGATACATTTTTTAAAATTTTGTTTAATGCAAATGCCGTCAAGTAACACTATAAGTTTGGAAAATAAAATTTGTTTTATAACACCTTCAATATTTTTTAAAATCATTAACTTAGCTAATGAGCACTTTATATATATTACACTATGTCGATCAAGTCAATTTTTTAAACTATATATTCCTTTGTTATTATGGGTCCGTCCGTCCGCCTATCCGTCCGCAAGCCATATACATATACATAATTAAACATTATGGGTATGGGGGAGGGGGGGTAACTAAGTGGCCCGGGAAATTATCAAAAGCGACCCCCTCCCCATCATGGATTTTAATTTTCACTTCGCATTTTTTTCCTACCATCTTGAGGACTGCTGTCTACAAAGTCAAAGGTCACTATACAAATTGCAATTTTACAATACTAACAAAACGAAAAAAATGGAAGGTTTAGGTAAATAACCACAGAAATAAAAATCAAACCATTATTAGGCCCATTACAGGACCGATATCTGGCGGTCTACTGGGATTTTTTTTCCCCGTGGCATATACACATTTTATATGTTGAACGTCAGCGTGACCTAGTTACTTTTGTTTACATTTACCAAATGGCCACAGAAAAAAAAAAAAACACAAGCTTTTTGTTTGATCATCCCCAATACACCTCTCCTTTGTACTATTCTTTTTGGTCGATTTGGGTCCATGACATTCCGAAAGATTTTGCTTCACTATCAATTTTGTTTAGTTACAGAAATTAAAAAAAAAAAAACTTTAGAAAAGTCATACCAAATCCAAAAAGTGAACTACATATTTTTTTTTAAAGATTAATTAAAAATAAACCGGGAGTGATCTCACCTAAACTTTCTCGAATATTCTTATATAACTCAGAATTAGTACTTCCGTTCAACGGAAATTACTCAAAATTTGATAGAAGGTAGAGAATTAGATCTTTTACTTACATGTGAAATTTCATTTATCTATCAAATAGTACTCAAGTTATAGGCTTTTGAAACATTCAAAGTAGAAAAAGTACCACTTCCGGTTATCAGAAATCGCTCAAAAATTGATCAGGATCTATGATTTTGATAAAATACTTATATATGAAATTTTATCAACCTAGCTGTAACGGTACTCAAGTTATCGTGTTTACACACAGACAGACAGACACACAGACACACAGACATACGGACAAGATTGCAAAATTATGTTTTTCCGTATCAGTGAGGTGTAAAACGTCGAGATTTGTAAAAATCTCGATTTTTTTGCACGATTACAAGACTTTCTCTATACTTCGTATATACGAGAAAGTAAAAATGGATTCTCCAGAGTCCAGCATATTGGATACCATTTCTGCTTGACTGGCGTATTGAGAAAGTAGTGCGATATTCACTCGGTTCTCGTGGCACATAATATGATTGAGTGATGGGCTCATACGTCATCGTTGTTAATTAATATTGAATTCATTACGCAGAAAGGGAAATTATTGTTTATAAGTAAACAGATGTGGGTAGGTGTTTATATGTGTAGTGTATGTGTGTTTGTGTATTGAGATTAACTCGGCAAGTTATTAGAAAAAAAGTAATGTATCGTGTTGTATACAAGGAGAGTTATCGATCAGTAGCGTAGCGAGGGGGGGGGGGGGGGGGGGCGGGGGGACATATGTCCCCGGGCGCCGAGCTTAGGGGGCGCCAAAATGGGTTGGAAAAATAAATTGAAAGGTTGAGGGGGGTTCAAATTGAAAGTTTGAGGGGGGGGGGGTGCAAAATCAAAATCTCGAGGGGGGGGGGGGGTGCAAATCGAAAAGTTTGTCCCCGGGCGCCGGGAAGGGTTGCTACGCCTCTGCTATCGATACAATTCAAATCACTCGCACCTGTTCTGCTTGTAACACACATTTTGTAAATCAGCGATTGTTATTAAAATATTTGTAGAGGGGAAGGGGAGGTCGAGGGAGGTATTACATGTTGCGAGGTCTGCGTGTTATCCACTTTATTCCACCACTCCACTTCCCCCTTCCACCCCACCCTCATCCACACTGCTGTGACAAGCTGTAAATATTTATAGATTTTTAGTCCGATGCTCAGAAACAAGTGCCACCAAAAATCTCGTCCAGTTTGTATGGAGTTCTATTTTGGAGATCAATTCTGGAGTTCTATTGAGGAATTCTACTGTGGAGTTCTATTGTATATGATCGCTCCTAATTACGCAAAGACAAGCTCAAAAATGGAGATCCATATTATCACTGTAGACCAACATCAATTATAGACCAACTATTTACAACATTATCATAATTTTTATCTACAAAACACATTTAGTAAATAAGCATAACTTTTTTTTTCAACAAACCATTGTGGAAATTTATCTTGCTTTCAGATGCTCAAAATGCGTGTCTTTATTTGACCTTAGAAATATATACTTTAGTTGTTATGAAATTATTATTTTCGCTACAATAATATGTTGAATTCATAGGAATATCTAGAGTTGTATTGGGTTGGTATCTTGAAAATCAGCATTTTTGGGAAATAGATATATTTATACATAGAAATAGTAGCCTACACCCAGTGGCGTAGCGAGGTCGGGTGTCACCCGGTGCGGCACTTAATGGTGTCACCCCCCAGAGGCGTAGCGGCCCTTCCCGGGGACAAACTTTCAAATTTTCGATTTGCAGCCCCCCCCCCTCAAACTTTCGATTTGCACCCCCCCCCCCTCAAGTTTTTCTCTATATATTTTGCTATTATTTGCCTTGGTGTCACCCCCCCCCCCCTAAATGGTGTCACCAGGTGCGGTCCGAACCCCCCCCCCCCCCCCCGCCCCCCTCGCTACGCCCCTGCCTATACTTCCCCCAACCTAAGGTCGGTGCAACCGCTTCTAAAATCATTGCCTACTACTAACACACACATAATAACAACGTAACAAAATATTAAAAAGTAGGCTACTTACGTCGTCTTTGTATTGACAAGTTCACACACAAAACAAGTACACAAAGCAGAACAAGTTTCATGAACATTGTGGAGATTTGTTGAAACAACTCGTCCAGTGGAACAAAGTGGATTTATATGTCCTCATGCCGAACAGTTTCAGTAAAACGCGTTGACAAATCGTGTCAGAAAAAAAATCCCCGGCTGTCGCAATACGAATGAATACCATATTTAATGTCAGAAGGGAAATAATTACGTGTCAAATATTTGGCTTATCGTATGGAATGTGTTTACATCTGAGTGGCGCCGGATATAATTGTTTGACATTAACACGTACCGTGAGTTAATTTCTTTTGATGCTGACGTGATGATCCAGTTAATGTGTACAGCTTCTGTTTAACTTCACTCAAATATTTCACATTTATATCTAGTCATATCCCATCAGCGTAGCACTAACAAAAGTTTTATATAAGTAAACAGTGATAACAATCACTTTTTTGTACAAGTCTCTAACGCTAACAGAGATTCTGTATTATGTGTATATATATATATATATATATATATATATATATATATATATATATATATATATATATATATATATATATATATATATATATATATATATATATATATATATATATATATATGCATGTGTTTGCATGTAACAATGTGTATCAATGTATTCATATTTATACATAAATTGATTTTTATGTATTGTCTACATTGTTATTAAATAGTTCTATCTATTAATAGTTACTTTCTTATTTGAAGAAGTAAAGTTTCTTATTCAAACCTGAAGGTCTACGGACAAGTGAAGTTGAGTTCATAATTTTCTTTGACCTCGGCATATAAAGGGATATGCAAACTTTACTTTGCCTAACGTTAGTTGGGAGGACTCAGGAACATTGTACTGATGTGAGCCCGGATTCGAACTCGAGTTAGTAGTCTAGCACACTCTCCCTTGAACCTCTATTTAATATTTCCTTAACATATTATTATCCAAAATACTTCATGATAGTTTTTTTTCAAATAAAGAATTTACTAACCTCTCCCCCCGCCCCATCTTTTTCTTATGGATTTGAAAATTGTAATGATGTTTGAAAAATTGAGCTCTTATAAAACGTGGCAGTAAAACGAAACAATTCCTGATGTTTATTTCTTGGCTGTCCATGTTTTATGTTGTGTGATGTTGAACTTATAGTGAATGTGAACCTCATATTCTCATAGTGTACGTTTTCGTTCTAATCTCATAAACACGACGTATACGATCAGCACTGCTATCTTTCTACTAAATCTACTCGAAACCCAACCCCGTACTAAACATGCGACTTAATCCTATATCTGACAAACATCTAACAGAGTAAACAACCTCCATAAGTTATTGTGTTTTCACCCATTTCTGTTTTTCTTTATACTCTTCTTATACTAATATACTTTAGCCCTCTCTCTCCTTCCACCTAGTATGAGCCTCGATTGCCCTTTAGAGTTAATTAGTTGTCACAATCTGCAGTCAGTTGCACTTGGTAACACAACGAGAACTCAAGCAACGCCCCCTACACAGAATATCTGGGTCAGTTGAACTACCTAGGGGACTAAAGCTATCAAAGTTGACCCTAACTAAAAAAAAACGTTGAGTACAAAAGAAAAAGGAATTATAATCTCAGATGACGATTAATTTTTTGGTCCTGTTCTCAGGTAAAAATAATACAAATAAAAATCATGTAAGTTATTTTTTTTTTACAACTTAGAAGACTACTTATATATTATTTTTATATGATTGTTACAATGAATATTTTGTGTGGTCTTGGGGGGGGGGGTATAGTCGACTGTAAATAACTTCACAAATATAGTATTGTGTGCGTAGCGGCGTAGCTAGGGTGTGTATGTGTGTGTATGTGTGTGTGTGTGTGTGTGTGTGTGTAAACACGATAACTTGAGTGACGTTACAGATAGGTTGATGAAATTTCATTTATAAGTATTTTATCTAAATTGTAGTTCCTTTTCAACTTTTCAGCGATTTCCGATAATCGGAATTGGAACTTTTTCTACTTTCAATTTTTTAAAAGCCTATAACTTGACTACTATTTCAGATAGATAAACTAAATTTCAAACATAAGTAAAATATCTAGTTCTCTGCCTTCTGTCTAATTTTGTGTAATTTTCGTTGACCGGATAAAGTAATTTACGCTATTTCCGACTTCTCAAAAATGCATGTGAATTTATAAAGTAATAATTATATTCCGCACTAATATACCGATATTGTTTGGCGCTCACTTGGTGCGCAATTATTTTTTCTACGAGATTCTATTCTATTTTAAAAAAGTTTAAGTATTTAAAATGGATTAAAAATAATGTCTATATCCCGAGTTGCTATCCCCCGTAGTGTTATATAAAAATATTTGAGAAATTTAAGGGGATACCACTCTCGGTTTATTTTTTGTGGTCGCCCTGACCGTTAGCCCTACACACCTTACCAAGCGAGCACATTACACACACTTAATGGGTCGTGAGCTACAGGATTAATGTATTCAAAATCTATCGCGGCAGCAGAGTTATGTTACGTGTCTTGTAGTATTGATCTCCCCCACCACACACACACCCAATTAGAACAGCCAAAAAAGTGTAAATTCCTATTTTGCGGATATAAAAATCTAATTTTTTAAAAGATGAATTCCTACAAGACATGCAGAAGCACACCCATACAAAAATATTTTTAGTGAAGTGTGACGTTAAGAACAGGATGGTCCATTTTATTCAAATTGGCATCTTTCGGCGTAGAAAGCTCAGGAATTTAAAGATTGAATCAAGTAAATCAAATATAAAAAAAAAATCATTGAAATTAAAATAAGAAAATCATTTTTATCAAGTCAAATGATGTTTAATATAAATACAAAAAGACAAGTTTAAACCCAAAAATATTCCCTTCCAAACTAAGAGTTACTTATTATTTATACGTTATTGAAGAGATCAGGAGAAATAAATAAAATGACAAACTTCTTACAAGAATTATTTTTAAAGTTTAAGAAAATGGATAAAAAGAATTTAAAAATGATGATAAACTAATTTCAAATGATAGATCAGTTCAACTTGCAGACAAGTGAGTTGTCTTAATCCCAACCACAGTCGTCAAGACCTTGTTTGTTCACCCACTGAACTGACAGACAAACAAATTCTTTTCATCACAAGTACAGTCGTCAAGTCCTTGGTAATTCACATAAGCGTTTATGCAACAACAGTCCTGGTTTTTTGTATTGTCTGGCTGATCTGTGGAGATGTACAAGAGTAGGTGATAGTGTTGAGATTAATAGAACTTTAATCAGTGGAATGCAGAGGGAGTTCATAAAAAAAGGAAGCCTTAAAAATATTCCTACATGAAAATAAAGTAGACGTTGCTTGTATTCAAGAAACTCACCTCAACAACAATCTTCGCTTCTCTATTAGAGGATACACCTGCATAAGGCAGGACAGGGAAAACAGACCTAAAGGAGGTATCCTCATTCTCATAAAAAATGACATTCCAACAACAGATATCGTTATACCAAACTCAACAGCATCTGAGATAATGGGCACCAAACTCATACTTGCAGAAGGTAACCTAAATATCTTCAATTGCTACTGTTCACCTGATAAGGACTTGGAACTGGACCGCATCTCCCTGCCAAACAGCGAAGAGTGCCTTGTTGTGGGAGACATGAACAGCCACTCCCAGAGCTGGGGTTACCCTGACCTCAATGTTAAAGGAGAGGAAATTGAAGAATGGCAAGCAGAAAACAGGCTCATCCTTCTAAATAAACCTGATGACAAACCAACTTTTTACCCAAGGTCTTGGTTAACCTCGTCTACCCCCGACCTAGCTTTTGCTACTAATGGCATATCCAAAAAATGCAAAAGAGAAGTTGCAGATCAACTAGCGACCACCGACCAATCCTGATCCAGATAGAAACATCAAACAGGCCAATTGAAGCCTACCCCCGCCCTAGATGGAACTACAAAAAAGCTAATTGGGAGCTCTTCTCTTCCCTCACAGACTCCTACACAAGACCAATCAACTGTAAAACCAAACAGGTGAACAAGTCATACACAGCCTTCTCAAAAGCAGTTCTGTTAGCAGCCAAAACATCTATTCCAAGGGGAGCAAGAAAAAATTATATCCCAAACTGGACTCCAGACCTCCAGATACTCCATGACGAGACAATTGATGCTAGAAACACTGTTGGGGAAAATCCCACTGTAGAAAATAACAAAAAATTAAAATCAGCAAACGCAGTTTTTAGAAAAAAAGTATCTAACTGCATTGAGGATAAGCTGGCAAGAAAAAACAGAACACCTCAATGTAGATAGAGATGGTCACAAACTATGGAGTATTGCAAAAAGGCTAAACCAAGAAGAAAACAGAGCTACTCCCATAGTCATCGACATTGAAAACACGATCAAAACAGAAAAGAATGCAGCAAAAGAATTTATAACCCACTTCAGCAAAGTGGGACAAATAAATATCAGCCACCAAAGAGTAGAAGATGTTAAAAATCAAACTGAAGTTAAAGAAAAACTACAGAAAGTCTCTCCCCCCCTCCTCCACTGGAATGGTAGCTCGAATTAGCAAGAAGGAGCTCGGAGAAGCAATGAAACTCCTCAAACTTAAGCAAGCTCCAGGCCCTGACAAAATCTCAAATGATATGCTCATGCACCTGGGCCCCAATGCTAAGAAAAAACTGCTCCAAATATTTAATGCAAGCTGGAAATCTGGGAAAATCCCAAATATTTGGAAAAAAGCAATCATGATACCTGTTCTAAAAATAGGAAAACCCAGGAACAAAGTCGATAGCTATCGCCCAATAAGTTTAACAAGCTGCGTTTGTAAACTGATGGAAAGAGTAGTAAACATCAGACTGACCTGGTTTCTAGAATCGAACAATCTACTAGCAGACGGACAGGCAGGCTTCAGGAAGTGCAGATCTACTGAAGACCAAATCACCTTCATTTCTCAGGAAATAGAAGATGGCTTTCAAGAAAAAAAAAACCAACCTCAATAGTGTGGGTCGACTTCGAAAAAGCCTTTGACAAGGTCTGGGAGCAAGGCTTAATTCTAAAGCTAATAAACCATCAAGTATCTCATAACATGCTAAACTGGATAAAAGGTTACATAAGCAACCGAAAAGCATCAGTCTCCATGCAAGGAAAAAGAAGTCACATTGTAACTATAAAAAATGGAGTCCCTCAAGGAGGAGTCTTGTCTCCTACTCTCTTTCTCATTTATATAAATGACTTAAATGAAAACATCCCAAGGAGAGTAAAAAGAAGCATGTTTGCAGACGACCTTTCACTAATCAGCACAGAGGAATATATTGGTACCTCAAAATTTCGTCTTCAAGAAACACTTGACAAGCTCGACAAATGGATCAAAAATTGGGGCTTATCCATCAATACCAAGAAAACAACTTATTCAATCTTCACCTTATCAACTAAACATAAAAAAATGAAACTAACCCTAGAAAACCAAGAGCTAGAAAAAAATGACCACCCCAAATACCTAGGAGTCACTTTTGAAACTCGACTTACCTGGATAAAACAAATAGAAAACACACAAAGTAATGGGATCAAAAGACTTAATCTAATGAGGAAACTGGCAGGAACAGACTGGGGAGCAAATCACCACATCCTGAAAAAAACCTACACCAGCTATGTGAGACCTACGTTAGAATATGGTGCTTCGGCTTGGGGCTCAGCAGCAAAAACAAATATTAGCAAAATTGACAAAGTTCAGAACATTGGTTTGAGAATAATGACAGGAGCCATGAAAACAACACCCATAAAAGCTATGGAGGAAATAGCCGCTCTTAGCTCAATAGAAGAAAGAAGAGAATAAAAAATCCTCACTCAATACACAGAGCTAGAGGCACTGGAAAACCATAACCTAAAACAAAAACTCCAGAAACCCAGTCCATCAACCAGACTACAAAGAACAAGTTTCATCAAAGAAGCAAAGAATCTGAAAAAGAAATATGAAATCGAAAATATCATTCCTGAAGCAATAAAAACTCAAAACCTCTCCCCGCCTTGGATCTCCCACTGTCACTTAACCATTATTGACTCAATAGACACCATAGGAAAAAAATCTGACTATGATCTAGAAGAACTTAAGAAAATAACAAATAAACACATTAAGGATCAGTACCCCAGCAATACCTGGATTAGAGTTTTCACAGATGGCTCAGCTGAAGATGCCACAAAAAATGGCGGGGCTGGCATCCTTATTGAATGGCCAAGCGCAGAAAGCCTGGAAAAGGCAATAGCCACAGGCAGCCTATCCGACCAGCCTATCCGACAATTTTTGGGCAGAAAAAGAAGCTTTAGAACATGCAGCAAACCTCCTGTCAGAACACCCTGAATCACCGAATAGTCAGATTGTATTTCTTACAGATGCAAAATCAGTCCTGCAATCTCTAAAAAATCCAGAGTCCTATATTCAAACACTTATGATAGCACTAGAGAGGCTAAAAAATACCTGCAGCAGAATTGTGTTGCAGTGGATCCCGGGCCACTGCCAGATCCAGGGTAACGAGATCGCAGACCAGCTGGCAAAAATTGGGGGAAAGAAACCACAACCGGAAATTTCGCTACACCCAAAAGAAATAAAAAGAATAATAAAAAACAAACAAACGCAAATGTGGTCTGTCACACACCCTCACTACAATAAAGACGACGGCTATTATAATTTAACACGAAAACAACAATACATAATCTTTCGACTTAGAACAGGCCACAACAGACTAAATCAACACATGCACAGAAAACTGAAGGTTTGGTGTAGCGAAATGTGCCCTTGTGGCAAGGCCCCGGAAAACACAGAGCACGTACTCCAGGAATGTATTCTGTATAGCCAGGCACGAGTCAGACACTGGCCCCAGCCCACCCCACTCAGGGAAAAATTATATGGAGCACCTGACAAACTGGAGACCACAGTCCGGTTTGTCCACGAAGTTGGACTTGTTGTCTGAATCCTCCACCATATTCACAATTAAGAACGAAGAAGAAGAAGAATCAGTTCGGAGTCGGAAGAAATATTACGCGAATAGAAAATTGCGCACAAAGTACAATGCCCATGAAGAAATATGCATATATAGAATTATGCAAAAAGAAATTCACAATAGAACAAATTTGAAAATCGTTTAAAATAATATGCTTTAAAAAATATCTGGCTTACTTTTATTAAAGAAATATCCATTAAGAAATATCTCTTTCGTTAAGACCAGAGGAGTAGCGACCCTTCCCGGCGCCCGGGGACAATCTTTCGATTTGCATCCCCCCTCGAACTTTTCATTTGCACCCCCACCCCCCCGATAAACTTTCAAGTTGGCGTCCCCCCCCCCTAAGGTCGGCACCCGGGGACATAAGTCCCCCCCCGCCCCCCCCCCCCCCCCCACCCTCGCTACGCATCTGGTTACGACCATATGCATTTTTCTTATTGCGTGCAAATTTATTATTTGGGCATTTTGTGCAAGCTCTGTTGACGCGTTTACCTTGCGCACAAATTCGACTGTTACCTTTTTTTTCTTCTTAGCGCATTTTTTTTCTGGGAAACGATAATTTCATAAATTATAATTATTTAAAGCTATCAGTTATAACGCAAACCCAAATATTGTACCTTTCCCCCAGACGATGACGGAACTATCCAGCGACTGACCATCCGTCCATACAAAGACCCCCTCTGTCTGGATATCATTGAGCCCGATCCATGTTGCGTACGATGGGCTGGCCTGGGCGATGGCTAGGATGGCGCCCATTTGAAGAGTATCTTTCACCTTGTACAGATGACTACCGATTGCTGGCAAAACAAAATAAATAGAGAAATATTGTAAAAAATAGTTAAGACAGGTGAAGCAGAGCTCACCTTTTTTGGTATATAAAAATCAATCCAGGAACTGATAGAATATGCACATTATATATATATATATATATATATATATATATATATATATATATATATATATATATAAAGGCATTAATCGCTCACTAGGATGGCTAACACGTGTAAACTTTAAAAGCATTTCTATAAACAAAACTCCATCGTCGTCTGGTGCTGTACATAATTTCGGAAATTCAAAGCAATCATTTAAATCTTTTTACGAAGCTACTAACTATTTACACATTAGGTAGACATACGCATGAGATTTTCAAATATTTATCAAGTAGTCCTTAGAGGTAACTCGAAGATTCAACAGTAACCAATACAATGGGTTGATATGTAATTTGAGTTTCAGATATTAAAGCATTCAAAAACATTTTAATGAATGTTTTAAACCAATATGTTAATTCCTTAAAAATATAATTGATTCGCTTCAATGCATGTAATTTTTAAAAGTAGATCTGACTTACCTTCACAGGTCGAGGTGGACTCAGCAAAGGTTTGAGTGGTGGTTGAAATATACAAGCACTGGGTTAGGCTCTGGTAAACGTAGGGTTTAAACCCAGCCCACACCGTGCAGTCGTCTAGTGCGTAGAGCAGGTAGCCCGGTTGTGGCCGGAGTTGGCTGGATGTACTAGACAGTTGGGAACCTGAAGATTGGTGGAAATGTTATTAGAAATGATTTTGGTAGAACTAGCTTTAATTAAACAATCTAGGTACAAAATTTGTATTAGAAATATTACTGGTACGACCAGTTTTTATAGAAATGATATCTACTGTTTTGTAGCTATGGTATTGGTACAAATAATGCTGGTAGAGATATTCGTACAATATTTACACATCATGAACGCATTGGTCTACCTGGTGTAAACATAGACACAACTACCTGCTGTACTCATAGACACGACTACCTGCTGTACACATAGACACAACTCCCTGCTTTACACACAGACACAATTACCTGGTGTACACATAGACACAACTCCCTGCTTTACACACAGACACAATTACCTGGTGTACACATAGAGGTTCCCTCCTGATACAAAACGCTGTAGCACCCAACAAGGCTGGTCTGGCACCTTGTAATGCAGGCCAGTTTCGATGAAGATTTCCACGGTTTACTGATGTTTTGAGAGCCCACTTTGTCGCTTTGGATCCTCTTAAAGTTGAAGCTTTCAACTTTAACGGCACAATCACTAGCCTGCACTTAGTATAAATGGTTATGGAACTATATATATATATATATATATATATATATATATATATATATATATATATATATATATATATATATATATTATTGATATAGAACTATATATAATATATTATATATATATATATATATATATATATATATATATATATATATATATATATATATATATATATATATATATATATATATATATTGTTATAGAACTATATATAATATATATAAAATTCTTATATATATATATATATATATATATATATATATATATATATATATATATATATATATATATATATACTATATACTATATACTATATACTATATACTATATACTATATACTATATACTATATACTATATACTATATACTATATACTATATACTATATACTATATACTATATACTATATACTATATACTATATACTATATACTATATACTATATACTATATACTATATACTATATACTATATACTATATACTATATACTATATACTATATACTATATACTATATACTATATACTATATACTATATACTATATACTATATACTATATACTATATACTATATACTATATACTATATACTATATACTATATACTATATACTATATACTATATACTATATACTATATACTATATACTATATACTATATACTATATACTATATACTATATACTATATACTATATACTATATACTATATACTATATACTATATACTATATACTATATACTATATACTATATACTATATACTATATACTATATACTATATACTATATACTATATACTATATACTATATACTATATACTATATACTATATACTATATACTATATACTATATACTATATACTATATACTATATACTATATACTATATACTATATACTATATACTATATACTATATACTATATACTATATACTATATACTATATAGGCCTACTATATACTATATACTATATAGGCCTACTATATACTATATACTATATAGGCCTACTATATACTATATACTATATATATAATTACCTAACTATATAGAAAAGTAATGTTCCCATTTCCAAACCTTATGATCCATGGGACAAGTGAAGTAGAGTTCACCTATTTCTATGACCTCCGCACAAAAAAGAATAGTGTGGTCAACACTATGACCAGCATCCATTGCTTTTCTTAACGTGAGTTAGGTACTCATGAATGTTCTACTGAACTCGGTTTGGAAATTCAGACTTTAGGGTTAGCAGACATAACTATATAACAATGAATAAATGTTTTATGTATACCAATATCTAAGTGTTTACACAAATTTACTTATAAATAAAAGAAGTAAACATGATTTACTAAAATACTTACCATTTATCAAATATAGCATAAAAAATATACATACAGTGCGACTCATTGTTAGCACATAAAAAATACAAAAATGCTTGCAGTTCAAAACAAAACTTTTTGAACTATATTAAAAAAAAAGATGGCGAAAATGGTAAAAAGTCAATACGGTCGTAAATATTTCCTCTGGGGGACATGTCGATATAAGTAAATTATTCATGGTTTTGTTCCCAGTTTGAAGACACAACAGCATTAAATATTTATTCGTTTTTAAAACAAAATCAATTAGAACTCTATCACACCAGTTTCCAGATCAATCAGCAAAGGCTCATTGGGTAAGCGCGGAATCTCTAAAAGTGAATCAGAGAAGTAGCGTAACACATTTTGTCTGAATAATCATTGGAAAGTTATTTGATATTTTGTGCGAAAAAAAAAATGATTTTTTTTTTGACTGATAATATTTGTTTATTCAATTGTAATTGTTGCTTTAGGGAAAATACAGTCTCAAATTCAAGTCATGTCCATCTTAGTGCTGCTTCTTCCTAAATGAGCATCCTTCTATAAGCCTTGCTTTGCCTCCAGTTGGCTGGCATAAAACTGTGGAACATCCAACACACAAAACAACTGCCTGGGCATGAGAAAACACAGTTGTGATTTTGTAGCAGCCTGGACATTTAACATCCATAAAATAGCTGTTGGGACTCTGAACAAGCCTTTTAAGTTTGCATTTTCCCTTTTCCTCTTCTAGAGAGGGATGTAACAGGTCCTTTGCTAAAGGCATGTTTACTCTTACTGTAGAGCGATTAGAAAGCGAAAAAAAAATGATGCTGGTACTTACTATGTCCATTTTAAAGATTTTCAGTGTAAAGCTTGATACATTGAAAGACCTTATGAGTTAAAAAGCAAATGAAAAGAAACTGGAATGTAGGAAACTACGTTTAGTGTCCCTAAAATGAATATGGTCTTCCCTTGGCGAAAGGTGTTGTTTTTTTATAGTGATAATTTTTGTATCAATAAACTCACTAAAATAAAAATCAGAAAGTGTATGCCTTATAATTTATTTTCTTCTGTCTAAAATGTTTGCTGTATTTAGAATTAGCCCTCTTTCCGTCACGATGTAAACAGAGTTTCTTCCAGGCATCTCTTCGGGGGGGCGAAGCCCCCCCGAAAAATTTTTACCGCCCCCCCGAACGAAATGAAATTTATATAATTTATATAGAAAATATATACTTTTAACAGTGTCCGCCCCCCCGAAGAAAGTTTACCGCCCCCCCCGAAAATTTTAAGTGCCCCCCCGGAGAAAAAAGTCTGGAAGAAACACTGGATGTAAAAGATATATTGGCCTGCCCGTCGCGCGTCGCTTCGATCGCAGAAGAAAGGCAATTAAAAATTCAACATTTGAGTAGGGCTTCATAAACGCCTGAATAAACGTGTATGTTTTTTTTTTTTTTTGTAAATGATCTTGTTTTCTTAAAGTCAATTTACTGTAAACAATACTGTTAATAGGTTTTTGGATCTTTGTCCCCTCTACGTCTAAGAAACTCAGAGTATTCTGTATGTTAAACTTGAGTATTTTTATGGTGCTCGGCAATTTGTATGTAGAACACTTCCACGGTGGTGTCTGTGAGATTTTCTGGGTTTCCCTATTGTAGTGTACGACCCAAGATTTGATTTTGTCAATGGTCATAGTAGTCTACCGTATATTTAGTGTAGGCGCTTTTTAAAAGCATTGTAGAGCAATGTAGAGCTATAGGGGACCCAGGGCGGTCCAGGTAACCCGACGTCAGATGCAAAATCGCACTTTACGCCAGTGAGCCGCCCCTCCGAAATTTAAATTTTTCCAAAGCTTCATAGCGACTGGAAGAATATGCGTTTAAGAGGAACAATATAATATATTTAATGTAATACTATTATATCCGCCGCTCGCGTTGCGGTGATCTAGACCTAGACGACCGAGAGACGAAACATTTTGTAAAGATTTCACCAACACGTTGTAAATTAAACATGTTACTTAAATGTAAAAAGTGTACGAAAGCATTGAGAGTACGTTAATTACCCTCCGTAATAGTTTGGAAGAACACACCACGGCGACGCCCAAGTTTCGAGGTTGTTGCTGTGAGTTCTACGATGCCACAGGTTACACTATCGCAGGGGTGCTGGGTGCGACCCTTGGTTCTGTTTAGGAATCGAATTTAGTAGCCCGACGTGTCTAGAGTAGGGTGCTGTTTAAAAAGAATATAGGTTCCATGGTGCGCATTGGTGAATGCGGGCGACCTGGTCACCCTACAGCCAGCGAGCCAGCGGACGCGCCGAATAGGATTTAAACGATTATAGTAGCACACCGTATACATAGTGTATGGCACGCTTTAAAACGAATCTAGGTGCAACAGCTTCCCAAAGTTTAATAGCGACTTATGAAAGGTATATAAAAGATATATATAGACACTTTAACACACACACACACACTCACACACACACACACACACACACACACACACACACACACACACACACATATATATATATATATATATATATATATATATATATATATATATATATATATATATATATATATATATATATATATAATTTAAACGATTACTCTAATGTATAGGCTACTTAAATTAAAAATAAAATACTTTAACGTTGTCTTAGGAAACATTAAAAATAGCATTGGTCTAGTGGAGGAAGGCTCAGATTGATTGCTTGGGGAAATCTAGACACACAAGAACTTAGCAAACCATTCACTTGTGCAATTATTATTTAAAACGCTATGTTATGTTTTCTAAGGGCCTCATTTGTATCAGATAAGTTTGTGTGTTACTGACCGTGTCAATCGATTTCCTTTGTATCCAGGACCTTGTCTGTCATTTCCATTCAGTTCTACACTTCAGTAAACCTTTTAATCTTTGTTTATCAATAATGAAATAAGGTCGAATATAGTGTACCGTTTAGGCTGATTAAGGAACGGGTAGTCGAAAGGTAGAGGATACGACTGCTAACTCTAAAGTCTCGAATTCAATTCCAGTCTCAAACCCGTAGAAGATAATTGAGTCTACCCAGCTCTTGTGGGTACCTGACTCACAACAGAGAAAGTAAAGGTGACTTGAATAATATTGAGCGTATTTCTCCAGAAGACACTGAAGTAGATTAACTCTACTTCACTCCGTGGACAGTCAGGTTCGAAAGGTTCGAAAGGTTCGAAAGGTTCAAAAGGTTCGAAAGGTAAGTTTACTTTACGTTGATTGTTTCTCTCTGAAATATCTAACCGATCGAACCCCAGGAGATAAATGTCACTCTCAAGGGTTCGGTGGAGGTCAAAGCACAGACCTGTCTCACAGGACTCCCGGTCGGATTATGTCAGTGCGAATAATGTAACCATTATGAATTGTTCAGTGAAGGCGCAAATGAAATTGATGGTGTTCGGTACCTCAAAAAAAGTTAAGAAGCACTTGTCTGTATAGTTTTTAGGCCAAATACAAATACTATGTGACGCGGGCAAGGCTCTTGTATCGACGTGTTAAGTGATTAAGGAATTGGGATTTCATCCTTTAGCAGCACACTATACTTATGACTGGCACGAACAGTTTCGGGTAAGTTAGCCATCTTGAATCATGATCACGTGATTTTATTTTTAACTTTGTTTTATGCCGCGTATTGGGGACAATTTCCCAAGTCAGAAGAACTCAGTTTTGAAATTGTGTCTGAATATGTGTCTGTCTGTCGGTCTGTCTCTGTGTAAACACGATAAATTAAAACCTTTTCAGTTAGATGGAATTTTATGTATAGGTATCAGACCCTTTTACGTAGGTTTCTGTCACGTGTGAGATGTTTTCGATAACCGGAAGGGGTACTATACTCTATGACCCGTTTCTCAACACCCTTAGAATTTGATAATGTTACATAATATTCTTTTTGCATATTCTAACAAGTTGTTGCTGTTTTCTTGAAATACTAAAGTTTTTGTCATACGTTGGCCTACCATCTGTACAGCTCGATTTCATTTGAAGTGTCGATTAAAATTTTACTGTTATATATGTAAGCCATGAAGGGGTGTAAAACCTATATCTAATCTACCCCTAGGAATATTATCTATGGGACGTCAGTGCAAGTCTAACTAAAACCAGACTGGTTAATCCCTAACATTAATCTAATGAAAAAAAACAAAAAAACAAAAGGTAATCAACAATAATTTTATTGAAGCAAAAATGTGGAACAAATCCTTATCAAAATCAACAGATAAATACACTACTAAAAACTACAAAAAACTACGCCTAAAAGTAAAATACTCACCATATACATACGAAAACAAACAAAAACGTAACTAGAGGGCAGAGGCGTAGCGATGGGGGGGGGGGGGGGGGGGGGCAGGGGGGTACATATGTCCCCGGGCGCCGACCTTAGGGGGCGCCAAAATGGGTTGTAAAAACAAATTAAAATGTCATTTTAGCTGCACGTTTGCATATAGTTTCAGAAGGGGGGGGGGTGCAAATCGAAAGTTTTCTGGGGGGGGGGGGGGGGGGTTGCAAATAAAAAAATTGAAAATTTTCTCCCGAGGGGGAGGGGGGGGGGGGGCGCCAAATTGAAAGTTTGTCCCCGGGCGCCTGGAAGGGTCGCTACGCCTCTGCTAGAGGGGAGGTGCGGGCGGCCGCGGTGGGCGGGGCGACCGCCTCGGGCGCCAACCCCAGAGGGGAGGAGGCGCCAAAAGGGGTAGAAAAAAGTTTTCCTGCTTTTCCTTGGGGGGGGGGGGGGTGGCGCTTTTTCGCCGACTGAAATCGGAAAGTTTTACACTGAATTGGTGAGTTGATAAACTTTACCAACTATAAAAGAAACTAATTGTACTAAAGCATATTGTACGATTGTGTAACCGTAAAACAGGTAGTGACGTAAAAACTCGGTACTTTGTGTTAAGTGTCGTGAGCTGCAGGAATAAATTATTCGAAATCGATCGCGGCCTCATTGTACGTGTCTTATAATACTGAGTCCCCCACCACCCTCCCACCAAATTAGAACAGACAAGAACGTGCAAATTCTTATTTTGGGCTTATAAAAATGTAATTTATAAATATGAATTCCAACAAGACTTGCAATAATATTTTTAGTTAATTATGACGTCGAGAAGTTGATGGTGCATTTCTTCAAATTGGCATCCTACAATATAGAACACTCAGGAATTTCGAGATACAATCACGAAAATCAAATATCAAAGCTAATATTGATATTAAAAAAGGAAAATCATTTTCTATCAAACCTAATGATGTTTCTAATATAAACACAAAACTGGCAAGTTTAACACAAAAATATTTACTATTAAAATAAGAGTTACTAATTTTTTATTCTTGTATGAAGAGATCAGAAGACATAAATAGAATTATTAATGTCTTACATAAAAAAGTTTTAAAGTTAGATTTTAAAAAAATGGATAAAAATGGAAAATGTATACAAAGACATTTTTTTAATGATAAACTAATTTCAAATGATACATCAGTTCAACTGACAGACAAGTAAGTTGTCTTAATCCCAATCACAGTCGTCAAGACCTTGTTTGTTCACCCACCGAACTGACAGACAAACAAATTCTTTTCATCACACGTACAGTCGTCAAGACCTTGGTAGGTCACATAAGGACTGATGCAACCACAGTCTTGGTTAAGTTTATTGTCAGGCTGATCTGTGGAGAGGTGCAAGAGAAGGCGATAGCGTGGAGCAAGCACAGAATTTTGCGCAAGTAGAAAATTGCGCACACAGTACAATGCGCAAGAAGAAATATGCACGTATAAAAATATGCAAAAATAAATTCTCAATAAAACAAATATGAAACTCCTTTAAAATAATATGCTTTAACATGCACAGAAAATTAAAAACAAATATCTGGCTTACTTTTAAAGAATATATCTATTTTGTAACGACCATATGCTTTTTTTTCTAAATGCATCTACGTTTTCGATGTACGATTGGGCATTTTGTCGCGTGCTTAAACTCTGTTTACGCTTTTATCTTGTGCAAAATTTACCGTTCCGCATTTTTATTGTTCGCATTTTTTCTTCTTTGTGCATTTTTCTAGGAAACGATAATTTCATAAATTATAATTATTTAAACCTATCTGTTGTAAAAAAAATATTGTACTTTTTCCCCAGATGATGACGGAACTATCCAGCGACTGACCATCCGTCCATACAAAGACCCCATCTGCCTTGATATCATTGAGTCCAACCCATGTTGAGTAAGATGGGCTGGCCTGTGCGATGGCTAGGATGGCGCCCATTTGAAGAGTATCCTTCACCTTATACAGGTGACTGCCGATCGCTGGCAAACAAAGTTGAATGGTATTGTAAAAAATAGTTAAGACAGGTAAATTCGCGGTCACCTATTTTTTGGCATTTAAAAAATAAATCCAGGAACAGATTTAATATGTACATCAAATATAATTTAAAAAAACCCAGACTTTTGACGCTCACTTCCTTGCTTACCACAAGTAAACTTTAAACATTTCCATGAACTAAACTCTTGCTTCTACATAATTTCGGAAAAGTCAAATTAATTACTACAACTACGAAATTACTATCTATTTATACATTAAGAAGACATGCGCATGAGATTTTAAAATATTTAGGAAATAGTGATTAGAGGAAACACGAAGATTCAACAGTAACCGAGACAATAGGTTGATATGTAATTAGAGTTTCTGTAAATAAAGCATTCAAACGCATTTTGATTAATTTTTTAAGTTCACTAAAATATATTTGTAGATCTAACCTTCACAGGTCGAGTTTGACTCAGCAAAGGTTTGAGTGGTAGTCGAAATATACAAGCATTGGGTCAGGCTCTGGTAAACGTAGGGTTTAAACCCAGCCCACACCGTGCAGTCGTCTAGTGCGTAGAACAGATAGCCCGGTTGTGGCCGGAGTTGGCTGGAGGTACTGGACAGTTGGGAACCTGAAGATTGGTGGAAATGTTATTGGTACAAATAATGGTGTGGGATGGCGTGGTCTAATGTTAGAACGCTATACTGCTAACCCGAAAGTCTCGAGTTCGAATCCGGATTGAAGACAGTGGAACAGACAGCTCTGATGGGTATCTAACTCACGTGAAGGCGGCCTGCGCAGTGCTGACAACGCTACATCGAGACCACAGAAACAGGTGAACTCGACTTCACTTGCCCCATGGACCATCAGGTTCGATAAGGGAACAAATAATGGTGTGCTGACTGGTATTAGTACACATTTTTGTACAACTATCAACTATTGCTGGTATAAATGACATTGGTGAAATCAGTAGCGTCTCTTGGGGGGAGGGGGGTTCAAATTTTTTCCGTTATATATATATACATATATATATATATATATATATATATATATATATATATATATATATATATATATATATATATATATATATATATATATATATATACTAGATGTATGTCATTGCTTCGCTATAATGTAAAATAAATTGAAAGTAAGAAAAAATAACACAAAATAGGCCGACAAAACAAAACATTTATCACTCTAAACATATATATATATATATATATATATATATATATATATATATATATATATATATATATATATATATATATATATATATATATATATATATATATATATATATATATATATATATATATATATATATATATATGTATATATATATATGTATATATATATATATATGTATATATATATATATATATATATATATATATATATATATATATATATATATATATATATATATATATATATATATATATATACATATATATATATATATATATGTATATATATATATGTATATATATATATATATGTATATATATATATATATATATATATATATATATATATATATTTATATATATATATATACTTTACAACTAAAAACAATGATCGTAACACAATCTGTTTTGTAATCCTTGTAAGATAACAATAATTGGACTTAATGATACCTAAAATATTATTTAAGACAAGCGAACTAGGGGAAATAATCACTTTATTAATATAGTAATGTATATATCTACACAATTAATTGTTAATGTCAAAACAGATACAAAAATTACTTTAGTAAGTAATATATAAGTTTAATACTGTTCGTTTTTACAAAAATATTTCTACAATCATAATTTAATATTTTGTCATTATAAATGCTAAAATATTACAGCATAATGAAATATTTTAAAATCCGAGTCGGTATAAAACACGCTTTTCGATATTATAGAAAAACTATATTTAATAGGTGGAATATTCTAGAAAGTAGCCTACATATAACTTAAATATTGGTCTTGCAGTTCTGATCATACATTTAAAAAATAGCTACTGCTTTTTTTTTTTTTTTAAAGATCATTTTTACTCTCTCATATATACGAAATATAGAGAAAGTATTGTAATCGTGCACAAAAATAACATGAAATTTTGACAGTTTTCACCATTTTACTCCTCAGTCCTTCATCACCTCCGGAGTATAGAGGACTTATTTTAATCAGGCAAAAATTATAAGTACAAATATATGAACATTTTGGCGTTTTATGCGTAATCGAGTCGTAAAAACTGGACTTTGCAATTCTGTCCGTTGTTTTTGTGTGTGTCTGTCTGTGTGTAAACACGATAACTTGCGTACCGTTACAGCTAGGTTGATGAAATTTCATATATAAGTATTTTATCAAAATCGTAGATACGTATCAACTTTGAGCGATTTCCGATAAACGGAAGTGGTACTTTTTACTTTTAATTTTCAAAAGCCTATAACTTGATTACTATTTCAGAGAGATAAATGAAATTTCACACGTAAGTAAAAGATTTAATTCTCTACCTTCTATCGAATTTTGAGTAATTTCCGTTGATTGGAAGTACTAATTTACGCTATTTCCGATTTCTCAAAAAAAAAAAAACGAATGTAAACTAAAACTAATAATATTCCGCACTATTATGCACGTTTTATTTGGCGTTTACAGGTGTGCAGTTCTTTTTTCTACGAGATTTTATTCCATTTTAAAAAGTTTAAGTATTTAAAATGGATTAAAATTCATGTCTATATCCCCTGTTTTTTTATAAAAGAATATTCGAGAAAGTTTAGGGGAGATCGCTCCCGATTTATTTAACATAATGATAAGGTGTGGGTTAGATCACTGTACTGATCACACTTCTTTTTACTGGTAATTGCAAAAACAATATTTACAGTGTTTAACCTGTTACAAAAGCAATAATTCTAGCCGCAAGTTCGTTGGTACCTCATACGCGTTTCCCCAAACGTACTTAACACATCAGATTGGGGTGAGTAGGGGGTGGGGGAGGATGCTCAACTTCATTTACCACTGTCCGTTCAGTGTATACCAAGGTGTGACATAAATGTCGCTCTACACAATTACGGCCTATCCAATTCTGGTGGTTGGGTGTGTGTGTGTGTGGGGGGGGGGGGGGGATAGCCAACTCAGAGTGAACATAGCGTCAATTTTTAGGTGATTTTTCTAGACACACACACATACAATTATACAAATGTATTAATTAAGAAATAGATTTATGTAAGTAACAATTGTATTATGACAATAAATTTTTACAGAGGGGTCCATGGGGTGGGGGGGGGGGGGGGTGGGGGTAGTTGTAGCCCCCCCCCTTACCCCCCTGCCTATGCCACTGGGTGAAACTAGTTTCTATAGAAATAATATTGATACAGACATTGTTGATAGAAATGGTTTTGGCACAAGCTGTTTTTATTCAGACGATATTCGTACATCTAATACTGCTAGAAATGAGAGTGATAAAATATATAGCCTACACATCATAAATCTACACATAAATCTAACTACATATTTTACACATATACGCTACTAAGATCTTTTTAGATATAAATACCTGGTGTACACATAGAGGTTCCCTCCTGATACAAAACGCTGTAGCATCCAGGAAGGCTGGTCTGGCACCTTGTAATGCAGGCCAGTTTCGATGAAGATTTCCACGGTTTACTGATGTTTTGAGAGCCCACTTTGTCGCTTTGGATCCTCTTAAATTTGAAGCTTTCAACCTTAACTTCACATTCACCTGTATGCACTTAAAACGGGTTTAAAAAGTTTTTATCATGTAATTAACAGATGAATAAATATTTTCTTCATTATATAATTTTCAATGAAACTATACATATAAATATTAAAGTTGTATATATTTTGAATTAGAACTACATATCTATCTACCTATTTATGTATCTATATCTATATATCTAAAAATATCTCTATATATTTATATTATCTATACATATAAAGATATATATATATATGTCGGGAGCCAGTATGTCGGGAGTCCATTTTTCGGTAGCCTAAATGTCGGGAGTCCATTTTTCGGTAGCCTAAATGTCGGGAGCCCATTTGTCGGGAGCCTATTTGTCGCGAGTCATTATGACAGGAGCCCATTTGACAGGAGCCAATAAGCCGGGGCCCTTTTGACGGGGCTATTTTGACGGGGTCGCTTTGTCGAGGGTCGACTTGACGGGGTCATATTAAAGGGGCCGTTTTGACGGGACCGATTTGTTCCGGGCCGTTTTGGAGGTGCACCATATATATGTATATATGTATATATGTATATATGTATATATGTATATATGTATATATGTATATATGTATATATATGTATATATGTATATATGTATATATGTATATATGTATATATGTATATATGTATATATGTATATATGTATATATGTATATATGTATATATGTATATATGTATATATGTATATATGTATATATGTATATATGTATATATGTATATATGTATATATGTATATATGTATATATGTATATATGTATATATGTATATATGTATATATGTATATATGTATATATGTATATATGTATATATGTATATATGTATATATGTATATATGTATATATGTATATATGTATATATGTATATATGTATATATGTATATATGTATATATGTATATATGTATATATGTATATATGTATATATGTATATATGTATATATGTATATATGTATATATGTATATATGTATATATGTATATATGTATATATGTATATATGTATATATGTATATATGTATATATGTATATATGTATATATGTAAACACCGGTTTTTTAATACAATTAACAAGAGAGAACGATTGCCTGAAAATATACTTACTACTTATCGTATAAAGCACAAACAATATATATACAGAACGTCCCATGGTTAGCATTTTAAAACAGAGAAATGATTCAATTCCAGTAAACAAAACTATTTAAACAGTACTTTTTTAATTCACGATAAAGGATTATTGGAAAAATGGGAAAACAGGGGGAAAAAACGAGAAAAAAATTGGACCAGTCGATATACGGAAATTATTCATTGTTTTACATTCCGTTCTATACACAAGCAGCCCGATTAGTTATCTCATCATCTTAGGATGAAGACACAACATTAAACATGTATGTGTTTAAAAACAAAACACAACAATTAGAACTCTCTCTCTCAACGGTTTCTGAAGTAGGAGCGTATGCGTAGACGTGTTCCAAGGGAGATGCTAAAAGCTGATCAGAAATGTAGCTGAACACTTCCCTTCTAAATTATCGATGCATTGTTGATTACATATTTTATGCGTCGGCAACATATTTAGGTCTTCTCTTAGAGTAGGGCCTGTTTTAAATTGCGATGTTTTTTTTTTAAAATAAACTTACAAATCGTGACTAGCACTTCACTCTAATAGGCTGACTAATCAAGAGGTAAATAATAATCTTGTTATAACCCCTTTAAATATTGAAGTTAGTAATCTTTTAATGAAATTTTATTTGACTAATCTAGTGTCTAATTTTACAAATCAAATACTCTTGCAATGTCTTAGGAGACATTAAAAAGTATTAAAATGATTTTGCTACAAACCTACAAACAAACAAATAAATAAATAAACAAACATTGCGCACAAAATAAAAGCTTGTGATAAAAATAGAACTGGTTCAGTGGGCCAAGGTTAAAATTGATTGCTCGAAGGAATCTAAACATACAACATTTTGCAAAACATTCATCTCCGCAATTATTATTTTTAAACGCTTTGTTCTGTGTTCAAAGGATTTAATTTGTATCAGATCATCAGATAAGTTTCTGTGTTACTGACCGTCTTAACCGATTTCCGTTGTATCGGGGACCTTGTCTCTAATCTCAGTGCAGAATTTTCTCTAACCCGATAAAACCTTTCAACGTTCGTGTATTAATAATGAGCTTCGGCTGAATAAAGACAGTGCGTTCTTTAGGCGTAGCGGGGGGGGGGGGGTACATATGTCCCAGGGCGCCGACCTTATGGGGCGCCAAAATGGGTCGAAAAAACAATATGAAAGTTTGAGGTGGGGGGGGGGGATGCAAATTGAAAGTTTGAGGGGGGAGTGCATTTGAAAATTGAAAGGTTGTTCCCGGGAGGGCGCCAAATTGAAAGTTTGTCCACGGGCGCCTGGAAGGGTCGCTATGCCTCTGGTTTACGGCACGGCGTGGCAGAACATACGACTGCTAGCACTAAAGTCTCGAGTTCGAATCCGGGTTTAAGTGTTTTGAACATAATTGAATCTACCTATTTGTGAAGGGTGTCTGACTCACCTTAGGGAAAGTAAAGGTGGCTGGGCATAGTGCTGACCACACTATCCCGAAGAAACAGAGGCAGGTGAACTCTACTTCACCTGCCCTATGGGCCGTCAGGATAAAATTAAGTTGAAAAAACAAAAGATAATCAACTACTCATAACTTTATTAAAGCGAAAACGTGGAACCAACCCATATCAAAATCAGCGAATATATTCACTATTAAAAACTACACCTAATATAATCACCATTTTACATACGTAACATACACATTACAACTCAATAAAAAAACAATGCAAAAAAAAAACACAACCAAACAAGTGCAGCTAAGTGTTTGTAACGAATCCGATCATCCGAGGAAAACATTCTCGAAAAAATAAAAAGAAAGAGAATCCTCTGCACTGCCGCTTTTTTACCCTATTGACCGGACGCCCGCCTACAAAACTACAGAACTCATACACAAAAAAAAAGTTTGGCCAATTTAAAATAAAACAAAATTAAAATTAATCATTCACCCGCTCACGTATACGAATACACGAAAAAAATTAGGGGAGATCACTCTCTATTTATTTTCCTATCTTTTATTCTGAGAAAAATTTAAAAATCTGGATTACATTGGTTGATTATTTTGTAGTCTTAATAGTCCACTAAAAGCAAACACAAAAGTAATTTGAAATATACACATTTGAAATTGACAACATTAAAATGACATACAAATATTTACAATTTCGTTTATATCAAGTTGCTTCATAGATAACTAATATATTTCGTCTTTAACATTTTCTCAGATATTTTGTTAACTAGTAGGTGGAAACACTTATTAAAGAATATTAATTTGTAACACATAGCAAGGGTATTTATACACACGTTTTCTTGATAACACAGCGGCAAAGCTGTATTGAACCGAATTATAGTTGTGCACGATACAATACAAATTAAAATATTAATGACACTTTAAAAAATTAAATAACATTAAAACACGTTGATTCAAAAGGTGAGTACCCCTCTTTAAGACTTCTTGGATAATTTGAAAGTATTATCAAGAAAAATATTATAAACGTTTAAAAAATAAATAATACTCTTTAAAATATTAATGACACTTTTAAAAATTAAATAATATTAAAACACGTTGATTAAAATGGTTAGTACCCCTCTTTAAGATTTCTTGGATAATTTGAAAGTATTATCAAGTAAAATATTATAAACGTTTAAAAAATGATCTAAGCATCGTCTATTAAAGACTTGAAAATACGCATAATTCACAAATTAAAAAAAACAAACTAAAATGTTTAATAAACAACAAAGTAACAACAGGAAGCGAACATACACATAGAGAAGCTATGTCAGTGTTTATTTAATTCTACTTTATGTTTAACTTCTCTAAATATTTGCAAACCACTGCTGTAATCAACTGGCCATTATTCAAAGTCTATGGTAGTCAATCCTGTCCACCCTGAATGCATTGTAAAACTAGTTTCAAAACCTTTTTGTTACAGACGTAGGAGAGGAAAATAAACACGCCCTGTAATCCATTCAGTATGATAGAAATTATTCTGAAAGCAGAAAATAAATAACTAAATGATTAAAACAAAAGCATAAATAAATAAGTCAAATAATTAAACAAAAATCTTTACCTTAAAGCTGAAACGTCCAAAGCTTCAGCGAGGATGGCGAAGGTCCAGAAAGCTCCAGTCAAGGTGGATAACTTGGCGTAGATAAAAAGGTCTTCAATCAGGTCAGTGTTAGTGCACACGGACGACTGACGCTGACGGACAGTTTGTATCTTGGTCACCGTGATGATAAAAAACATCAGGTCAAGGGTTATGATGGCGGCCATAGGTCCAATCATAGAGATTTCTAGGAGAGAGAAAAGTGTATTAGAAATATGCATTAAAGAAGACCTAATTGTAATAGAGATTTCTGAGAGACGAAAATAAATTTTAAAATGTGATGCACAATCACAAAAGAATAATTATATTAGAATAAACCTTAAGTAATTTTATATTATTTTTCAAAGTGTACGTAAAATTACTGATTTTAATTTTAATTTGTTTATGTTTGTCCAAATTTGTTTCTATCAAATTCTTCTATTAATATAATAGATGCACTTAAAATTTAAAATAAAGTAGATTAACCATAAAATTCTAATCTACAACTGTGATAACAATCTATGAAATATTATGAAACTATGAGAAATAAATTATTTTTTATAGACCCTATACTTAACATTTTAATTTTTAAAATTTTTATTACTTTTTAAATACGTAATTGTTCAAGAATGAGAATAAACATTTAAAGACGATTCGCTTCTAATTCAGCGTGTTCATTTATTATGTCAGAACACATTTTGGGCTGTGCGATAATTAGGAGGATTTTCATGTGTGTTTCATATGCTTTTAGCTAATACAGTTATGTGCATTCAAACCGATTTGAAAACAAAAAGTATTTTCTAGATAGCATTCGATTATTTCCCGTTTCATTATTAAAATGTTTAGTAAGGTAGTAGAAAATAGTAGTGAGTTATTTAAATGTGTTTAAAAAATAACAACGAAAATATGAAAGAATAATAACTGCTTTATCAGATAAAATTTAAATCAACCCAACTATAGTTTTGTGGAAAAAAAATTCAAACACTTTAACATCTATAGGCTAACGTTTAATTAGTTTAGAGTAATATTTTATTAATTATCAAGATTCATCAGACATGTATCTTTTACCTATCAAGAATGTGTTGTTTAAATAACAGCTACCATCTCCGTATCCTGTTTGAGAACCACCAGACACAATCAGATGTGTCGACACGACTGTCGAGCAGATTGTCACAGGTAAGGAGATGGAGACGAAGAAGGACTTTAAAATGTGGAACTTGAGTTCCCGCGGTGTTTGGGGGAGATGAGGCGTGTGGGACGTGAAGGCTTTGAACATTTGATAACTACAGATCAGAGTCCATGTAAACATCCACAGCCACAAAAAGTGGGTCGTTATGCCGATGGTTGTACAGAATATACTCGGGCTCTCTCTAAAGCAGAAATGAAATCAATCTTAAATCTGAATGGACACAACCGAGAATAGTCTAAAATTATTCGAAAGGTCATTTAAATAATAGAAAAATCATGTACGATGTTATTAAAATAAATATGGTCATAAAAAAAGTTTTATTTCTATTGTACTTTACTAAAGATTCGATGTATTAATGTATTTAGTATTTTCAGTAACTAAGTAAAATAAAAATAAAAAACAAGAAACTATTTAATTATTTTCATTTATCACAAGAATTGAAAACAAAAATGGATAAACTTTAAAACAATTTCGACAAACTTTTGAGTGCAATTTGCTGTGAGCTTTTTATAAAGTGGAGTTTTAAGAATATCGATCACAGAATCGCTGTAGAGCCAATCAATGTTTTTTTTTATAACTTCAGGTTATAACTTTAACTCGATCAAAATAAATATAAATGTAGTTTTAAAATAAAAAAAACTCGGGATTTTCAACTTTTATAACATTGATTCTAAAAATAAGAAATTTTTAAATTATTGTCAGGCGCACGTTTTTACTTTTTTTTCAAGGTTACTTTAATTGCAAAATCTAAAAAAAATATTTTTTTACCCATGTCAATATTCTCGGGAGGTCGATTATGTCTATTAAATTTTTTTTATATATTGCTTAAAATAATTCATAACTTTATGTAATGGTTATTCTTATTAGAAAATTTAGTAAAATATTAATTCCTTAAATTAACTTGGAAGAAAATGAAAATAAATTTTGTTCATACTTACGTATGGGAGCTCACAATCAATGAGCTCTGAGCTAAGAAAATACTCCCTGAAAGCATAACTTTGTTTTTACCAGCCTTCGTTCCCAAAACAGGAAACTTGATGTATGTTATGATAGTTATCAGCAGACAAACCATTGAGGCCCCCACACAGGACAATGTAAGTATGTACTCTATATTTTCCATGTATGTATGGTTCTCATTTTTCTTTGCTAGAAGATCTGATTGTTGTTGTAGAAGAGTGTCTAAAAGTTCATGACAAACATGAAGCACATCATCACTCCCTATGTCCACTTTATTGAGATCGGAGAAGTCTGATATTTGAAGTGTGGTCACTTTCAGGTTTAGGGTTATAACAACACGGGGAGGGATAATCTCATCATCCATGTGTAAGCTGTACTCCGATTGGTTGAACGTTATGTAGGAACAAAACATAACATTGGACAGTTTTAGGAATGGCTCTTCGTCAGCTGTTCTTGAACAGTAATGGTTTGTTAACAATTCCAATTGTACGTTAATGAAGTTACTTTCCATTACCTTCATGTTCGTGTCGTACAGTTTTTCAGGCGTTATATTTTTATAAAACCTTTCGTTATTAAAATCTTTTATAGCCGTTTGTCTTATATACAATACCTCACTGATCTCATTTCTTATCGATATTTCTTTTAATAAATCATGAGTTGTTTCTTCGAATACGTCTCTATCAAATGTGAAGTTGGAGACTAAATCCCCCATTACAAGAAAAACCGGTGCGAATGATAATCCATCGAATGAAGCATTATTTTTCATCTCTCTCTCTGGGGTGAACGTTTTCACTTTCACTTTATACCGCAGACTTGCATTGTGTATTATATCACCGATCTGTAAGTTATGAGTAAACGTCATCAATATTTATGACATTTATTATTCTAAGTCTCCGGGAGACATAGGTAAGGGGGGATACTTATATGTTTTGCAGTGGCTTAATAGTTTTCAGCTACCCAGATCTCACCCTCAAATAAAAAGGAAAGAAAGGTCTGCGTTATAGCAATACCTATTGTTAGAAACCAAGATATATATATATATATATATATATATATATATATATATATATATATATATATATATATATATATATATCGCTTGCTATCAAATATCTCAAAACCATCCTTCATAAGATTCTGTGTCTTCGACAATTTATTAAGATGTAGCTCATTGTTTTGCGGTAAATCACAACACACACACATCAACACACAATACCCACTCACACACAAACACACACGCATATCACACACACACTTAATCCAAACATACACCCAGACACACACAGTCACTTGACAAGAAGATTTTCTTTTCTCCAAATTGATCTCTCAAAAAATCTTCAAATCTTATAAAAAATATAAAAATTACATTTTCATTATTAATTGTAGTAACCATTCGATGTTTAAAAAAAAAACAAATTTATCGAAAATACTGGTCGAAATTTCTAAGTTATTTTTATGTCATCTAAGGTACATACACTTTCTAAATTTGATTTTATAAAGGCGATCAGCCGAAGTTGCGTGAAAATTAATAGTACCATTCTACCCAGACACAGAGGCAAGAATCTAATTAGTTAAATGAAATACTCACAGCAACGTAGAACGCCTCGTGAATTGAAGACGTGTTTAAAACCGAAGAAACATTGAACCCATTACTTCTGTCCTCTAGTTTCGGCACGTACCACATCTTAAAGCCGTAATGCAGGAGTCTTACCCCAGGTAAGGCAGTTGTACAGCTCTTGTTTGTCAGGATTTTTCCCGGTACACATTCTAAAGTCCTACATTCACCCTAAAATTTTAAAACGCTTTTTAGAAAATATTATACAATGGAAAAAAATTGTAATGAAAAATATATTATAAAAACAATAACAGCAGCAATAACAACAACAACAACTACTACTATTGCTGCTGCAACTACTACTAATACTACTACTTATAATGATGATCCTAATAATGATTAAATATTAATGATGATGATAGTAATAATAATGATACTACTATTACTACTACTATTACTATTACTACTACTACTACTACTACTACTACTACTACTAATAATAATAATAATAATAATAATAATAATAATAATAATAATAATAATAATAAATTCACACAAGTTTAGTATGTATTAATCAAAGGCTTGCATTTACATGCAGAAGATAGGCACCAATTTATCATGGGGCTGCGAGTGGAGATATTGAGAGGAACGAGCTGGTGGGGCGTGTTAAAAATATATCTAAACAGACGCATTTGTTTCCTTAGTGTGCGTCAGGTATAGGCCTACATCCCAGCTAGGTGGACTCAGTTACGTCCTGTTAACCCGAACAACTCGAGACCTTTGTTCGAGTCTTCCATGTGTCGATTGTCACCAATACCTGTAACTTAGCCTGAGACTCATTTCATGTTGGGGGTTCCGTTGAATCATTTAACACTCTTTGGTTAAAACGACTACTAAATTCCAGCCTGTTTAATTTCTTTAAAAAAAAAAAAAAAAAAAAAACAAACAAAAAAAAAAACAATTAGGTTAAAAAATAAGGCTTTTCGATTTTAGTCTTACTTCTAAATCTGGCCACTCAGATACAGTACAGTTCTTTCTTCGATTGCGTTTTATCACATCACCATGCACCTCGGGCTCTGTGGACTGTCTTTTACCGAAGTTGACAAGTAAGGAAAATAAGGGAGGAGATTGATGACCTAACTTGATGAGACTACTGTTACAATGTTCATTTAAAGGGTAGCTGGGGAGAAAAATAAAAAATAAATTAGTTCTCACAAAAATATAAAATATCGACGCGATGATGTAGTTTTAAAAACAATGTTATGTAGAAGTTGGAAATTTAGAAATATTTTGCTCGTGAATTCATAGATATGTTTAAATGTAATAATTTGTTTTTAAAAAATTATTGTTTAAATATTCTAATAATTTTTTTTTTAACAATTAAAGCCCTTTTCAATCTTTGTTTACTTCTTTGTGTCTGTGATGTTAACACAAAGTCGAGTTATAGCTAAGATAACTTTTTACCGTGAATTAAATAACGTTCAACCTTATTTTGTCATACATTCTTATTGATGTCTGAAGTAGCTTTAGTCTAAAGAAAATGAAATGTTAACATAATTTCTTATAAACTTTAAAATACTTTATATGAAAAAATCAAACACGGCCCAAAAACCATGCATGCTAAATAATTAAATCCACTAAATATAAAAAAAAGAAAAAAAGCCCCCACCCCACCAACACACATAAAAACAAAAATAAAACTACTAAGTTCAGCTCTTACCCACAAAGTAATTTATAAGTTGGGTGTTTAAAAATATTCTCCACTATGCAGTCACTAGACTCAGCCGTCAGTTTCAACAGCTCCGTAAAACTCCGTGCCTTGTGGGCTCTTTTAAAATGCTTGCACCCAAAAGCAACATCCATGGTCTCCGCCTGCAAGAAAACGCTTTACTGCAATTATCCATTTTTAATTTGTGCAGTCGTGTTATAGATTGCGTTTCCGAAAACTAGACAGACTTATTAATTTTGCCCCAATTAAAGGAATGCTTTATTTACACAAAGAATGTATACACTATAATCTAAAATACGTAAAGTTCGGTTTAGTTTATGGAAAAAATGTTGAATAGGCCTACTTACATTTTCGACCATGTTACACTGTGCACAAAATTTATTTTTGTAAACAGCGTCTGTGTGGGTGTCGATCACATGAGTAACTAGCTCGAACGTAACGTTATCAGATGTGAAGTCACCTTCACACATTCTCCTAATATCCTGTTCTCCTTTGTAATCTAGACTACACGTTTTGATGAAAGAAAAGTGTATTAAAGATGTATCACATCCAAGTGGAGGAAAATATGTTTCGAATTTCTTCAAATCACGTATTGTATTTTCCGTAAAGTTGGTGTTTTCATTCAAATCTGTTTTGTTGAGTACTGATGAATTGATCCGAAGTTCCGCATGATTGAACAGCACACGTAAAGGACCAGGTATAGCGGTGTAAGAACCTGACACATCAGGACAACACAGGCCGGTGTCGACACACGTTGGATGACAGTAGCAAAACGGGCAGAGTTTTAACAGACAATCGAATTGAAACTCTGTGAAGGTAGTCACGACCTGACTCCCAGCACACCTCATCGGACATGTGTTCATGTCTCGAGCTTGGGGTGTTTTCGAGGTCTCTCGCCCCCAAAGATTCATCAGTGACCGCTTGGAATAACCGTTTGAAATATGCGTTCGGGGTCGTGTCGATTGATCGAATGGTTGGCCAAGCATTGATTGAGTGGTCGATATCAATGTCAAGTAAAATAAAGTTATATACATTTCGTTAATTTGATTGTATCGATTACTTAATAATGTTGAAATAGTTATTAAAAACGCTTTCCAGAAAATGTATATAATTTCAACATCTACAAAATTTCATCTAAGAAACAAAATCATTTAGGAAATGTTTTTTCGCCATTCTCCGTATTAATACATTTGTTACTACTCGATTGTGCTATTAAACTTTTTTTTACATTAAATACAATATTACATTGTGAAAAGTTTGCAACAAATCGAGACAATACTAATTGAGTGTTATAGTTATGTTCCCGTGTTCTGTAACAATAGTTTTCAACATTGTCTATTGAATGTTTCAAAACACTACACTACCTTAGGCTAGTAAATGAATCAATGTTGCTGCTTTTGAAGATAATTACCAAGGAAAATTACAAAAGAAATCATGAAGCAATAATGCAAAGTGTACAATAGATGAATGTTTCGAAATTTCAATTCAAAAAATAGGTTTAAGTTTCAATTTTGTTTATCAAGTACTATTTTCCTGCCTAAAGATACATTTGAAACAGGTAAGAAATTTTGTACTGATGAATGTTTTTTTATAGATCAAACGGTGTCTGGAAATACAAAACAAACTGCTTTAATTCTCAACACAGGAAGTAAAATTCAAACCCCCGAAAGTTCCATCTTCCTCGAAAGCTTCGGCGATTTATACATATTTGCAAAATTTCTTCTACTTTGTTTTAATTTGACCTAGGTTAAAAACTGGTCCAGCTACCTTAGTACCATTGCCCCCAGGGCTACATTGTCAGACATAATACAAGTAATGTTAAAGACAACTCACATTAATTCTAAAAACTTAATTCAACAGTACAAGAGTTGGTTATTGTTTATATTTAAACAAATCTCTTTACATTCTATTATTAATCGAGTCTTTAGACGTGTCCTCGTTTTTTGATAATGATGGCGGTTTACTACAATAGATTTGATTTGAATTTTATTGTAGCAACAGTACACACTATATATTTGTAATTAATCTCCTACTCTACATAATTTTTTAAGCTAAATCTATTATTTAAATGGATGACAGTATGAAAAGAAAAGCTGCTGCGTAGCTACAAAGGCACGATTTTGTTAAACAGTGTAATAGATACCATTTAATTTTTTTTGTAAACGTCGTTGTTTTGTTAGAAGCTTTTTACTATAATTAATGTGTCTGGTCACTCTGTCATAAAAATATATTTTCAAGGAATATTCGGAAATGTAATAAATAGTGATAGTGAAAAAGAATAATATAACGAGGTGTAAACATCTTTTATTGAAACTAAATCTGACCTAAGCCTACCTAATATTTTATCTAAATTTTTACCAAGCTAAATCTAAAGAAAGACATATCTCGCTTTCCAGTTATATCACCCTCCAATTACTCCGAGGTTAATTACCCCCTGTATATTACCCAACTCCAATTTTCAGAAGCTGGAGTTGGACATGACTTCTCACGTTGATTTATATTCCCCTTTCTTCATCACAACGCTATATTTGCTGTTTATTGATGTGTGGTAACGATACATGTCGTGTAATCTTGGTTGGCTCCAGGTTTGAACGCGTTGATTAAAGAACAAAAAGCGTTGCAACTTCTTTAATCTAAAATGAGAGTCCCTTTTCTGTAGAGTATTGGCTTGATGTCACGTTTGTTTTTATTTTCAAGTTCATTTTCTGACTTGACAATTTGTTTGCCGAGCTGATCTCGTTTGGGACTCACACATCCAGACCCAAAATACTTTACTTAGTACCAGCATCTACGTTATAGATTGGTAAGAGAAAACTAAGTTAGCATTGCTTCTGAAAATACATTTTTTTGCATCTTCAAATAGAGCAATTTCCCCAGATAGTGATAATTTCTCAGAAATTTCGTGGAAACTTCATCAAACAGCAAAAGAAAATTGTATCAAGACTAATTACTCTATGGTTTTAGCATAGTACATGACTTTGTGAAAGAGAAAACTGGGACTACTTGAGAGGGATAGCACACAAGAGTCGATTGACAATTTATGTTGATATTCGTTTACAGACAGACATTGAATAAAATATAATTCCAGAATTATTATTGTTTAATTATTATTTCTTTTATTGTTTTTTTAATTATTCTTTCCCATTTTATTTTTGTAGTATGTAACAGGCGTTTGATTATGGTTTTTGTCTATGGTGGCTAATTGTCAGATGGGTAATTAAACTGGATGACGGGCGAAAAGGAACTAAGGTTAACTGACAGGAGAACGAGAATACCTTAGACTCACTAATTCAACATTTGAATCTCTGGAAATCTTTCTGCTGTATAACTATTATCTTAATCGGTCCTTTCAATTCTACTAAATAGAATTTTATTGAATACAGAATGATAATAACCGAATTACCTGTTTGTTTAATACTGCTCTATGTAAACTCCGTTCCCTAACACATAAAGTAGCTAATCTCTAAACCATATCATTATATCATACATGCATGTGCATATATACCTTTCAAAATTATTATATCCATGTTGCTTTCACTTAATGCCATTGGTACCTAACGTTGTATGAACGGAAAATACAGTTTAAAAACATATTTTATGCCACTATATTGAAAAAATGCCATTTGGATAGACTTCTTTTAAGAAGAGACAATTTATTTTCCTAGTAAACACAGTTACTAACGTGATTCAGACTATTCCAGGTAGGTCAATAATAATAGACAAATCGTATAGAGACAGTACAAAATAATCTTGTAAAATAGATGTATTAGAATTGAGGCTCATTAATATATATTAAAATAGTCAAAGATTCAAATATGTAATTTAAATATGTAATGTTTTAACTTTGTAAATATCTATATTTTGATTCGATGGTTCAATTAAAAACCTGTTGGAACACCAACATTTTCTCCAATTATCACTCTCACATATCCTGTGAGGTTGTCGGGTAGCATAGCGTTCATTCACAGACATTTAGACATACAGTATAGCGTTCATTTAAAGACATTCAGACATACAGAAGCGTTTTTAAACTTAGACGATTAATATAAATTTTAATCAGTTCAGGATAAATACATCCAATACTCATTTTATTTTTACCATTACACCCATTACAATACATTTTTATAACAAAGCATACATAATATATAAGTTTTTAAACATGAAGAAAATTTTGTAAACACATCACACGGTTTATAAGATATAAATGATACAACAGTTTCTTATTTATAAATCGAGTTTTTCATTTTACATATAGGACAGTCATGTCCTACATATAGTTTCTAAACGTGTATGTGTCCAACCATTGTGAGCTCGTGTTTAAGATAGGTCCAGGTTCGTCGATGATTGTCCTCGTTGAGCGTCTTCCATGAATAATTTGAGAACTCTTTTATTACAGACATACGAAATAAAAATAAACACGCCCTGTAAGCCATTCAATAGGATTGAAATAATTCTGAAAAAAAAAAGAAATATATTGTTGAAAAAGTATTATCTCTTAAGTATATACAACAACACATTCTTCTTCTTCGTTCTTAATTTTATGGCAGTAACGGATCCCTTCCAACACAATAAAGAAAACGTGTTAACTGGTTATGCGCCATTGAGGCCATTGACTCCGATATCAGCCTGCTTTTCTTTTTGGATTTGCATTATTTAGCAAGATTTCAAGTTCACCTTAAAGCTGAAACGTCCAAAGCTTCAGCGAGAATGGCGAAGGTCCAGAAAGCTCCAGTCAAGGTCGATAACTTGGCGTAGATAAAAAGGTCTTCAAGCAGGTCAGTGTTGGTGCACACGGACGACTGACGCTGACGGACCGTTTGTATCTTGGTCACCGTGATGATAAAAAACGTCAGGTCAAGGGTTATGATGGCGGCCATAGGTCCAATCATAGAGATTTCTAGGAGAGAGAAACGTGTATTCGAAATATGCCTTAAAGAAGACATTATCAAAACAATCTAATCTAAAGAAATGTAATGAATTTGTGACAAGTAAAAAAGAAAGCTTTGTGATTTCGGGTGGGCAAGATAAGAGGCAAAGTTTCTTTCAGACATATTTCTGCGGGGAAAGGGAAATGAAACTTTCGAAGAGATGCCTGAAAGAAAATATGGTTAGATGTATTTACGGTAGTGATAATTATTAAACACTGTCTAAGACATTCTTAATGAATGCCCATCCATTCTGGTGTAACTATAATGCGCCCTATTGCATTGATATTTCTTCTACAATCTGGTAATTTAAAAATAAATTCTTAACTGGAATATATAGTATGTGCATTTTATTGGTCTATTGTAAAGACTTATTGGTGCATGCTTTGCTTCTAGAAGCCAAAGCCTTTTTTCTTAACTAATACATTTTTTTTCAAGACGGTGCGATCGGTTGATAGAACGTATGAAAATCTCTCGAGTTCATCTCTGACTCGAGTATGTAGTACGTCACTAAGTCCACCCAGCTCTGATGGGTACCTGACTGATGTTAATGAAAGTATATAGTATATGGATATAGTGCTGACCACACTTTCACTTCTTGTGCTGTGGTCGAGTAACAGATGAACTCAATTTCAACTGTTTAGGCCCGAAAAGGGCCTTCACTATCGTAATAATTAGTTAACGAGTGCATTCTTAAGTCATGCAGTCTTTTACTAGCTAAGACTAGTTGTAGTCATACCTATCAAGAATGTGTTGTTTAAATAACAACTCCCATCTCCGTATCCTGTATGAACACCTCCAGACACAATCAGATGTGTCGACACAACTGTCGAGCAGATTGTCACAGGTAAGGAGATAGAGACGAAGAAGGACTTTAAAATGTGGAACTTGAGTTCCCGCGGTGTTTGGGGGAGATGAGGCGTATTAGACGTGAAGGCTTTGAACATTTGATAACTACAGATCAGAGTCCATGTAAACATCCACAGCCACAAAAAGTGGGTTGTTATGCCGATGGTTGTACAGAATATACTCGGACTTTCTCTATACGAAAATCAAATATATTTTAATCTTTGAATTTAATGTGAATAGAAAAATAATTTTATATTGATTAAATTAATTATCAATTTTACGTTATGGTGTTTAATAAAAATAATTTAGTGAAAAAATATTTAAAAATCAAAATTTAAAAAATAATGTTACTTACATATGTGTGCTCACAATCAATGAGCACTGAGCTAAGAAAATACTTCCGGAAAGCATAACTTTGTTTTTACCAGCTTTCGTTCCCAAAACAGGAAACTTGATGTATGTTATGATAGTTATCAGCAGACAAACCATGGACGCCCCCAGACAAGACAATGTAAGTTTATACTCGATGTTTTCCATCAGGGTCAGCATCGCGAACTTTTTTACTTGAAGATCGGATTGTTGTTGTAGAAGAGTGTCCAAAATTTCACGACAAACGTGTAGCACATCATCACTCCCTATGTCCACTTTGTTGAGATCTGAGTAGTCTGATATTTGTAGTGTGGTCACTTTCAGGTTTAGGGTTATAACAACGCGGGGAGGGACAACTTCATCATCTATGTCTATACTGTACTCCGATTGGTTGAACGTTATGTATGGACAAAACATAATATTGGACAGTTTTAGAAAAGGATTCTGATGTATAGTATCTTCTAAATATCCTTTGGTTGCTACCATGGCATCAAAATCAAGGGCACCTAGTTTAACTGTTTTAGTTTTTGTGGTAAAAACTTTTGTGTTAGTAATTTTTTTACGAAACAGATCGAATTTTAAGTCTCCAATTACTGGTAGTTTACTATACAATATCCCTCCAAACTCTTTTTTTGTTGAGATTTCGGCTAACGAATCCTGTGTTATTTTTTCAAAATCGTCCCTTTCAAGTTTTAACTTAGAGACCAACTCGCCAACCACAAAGAAAATAGGCAAAAAGCGTGGTGCAGTAGAATAGTAATTTGATTTAACTTCTTTTGTGGTGGTGAAGGAGGTTATATTACATGAGCACCTGGCGGTCACATTTGATAATTTATCGGTAATCTGTCATATAAATAAAAAGAAATTACAAAATATTTCTTTAAATATTTAAATGTAAAAAAATATATAAATAAAAAATAGAAATAAATAAAATAAAAATAAATCAAAAATGTAAAAAAAAAAAAAGTGAAAAAACGAAGAAAAAAAAAGAAGGAAAAAAAATGTAACGGATTAAATAAAAAAAAATGAAAAAATGAAAAAAAAAAGAAAAAAAAGAAGAAAAACCCAGAAAAATGAATATAAAATGAATAAAATGAATAAAATGAATAAAATGAATAAAATGAATAAAATGAATAAAATGAATAAAATGAATAAAATGAATAAAATGAATAAAATGAATAAAATGAATAAAATGAATAAAATGAATAAAATGAATAAAATGAATAAATTGAATGAAATGAATAAGATTAATCAAATTAATAAAATTAATAAAATTAATCAAATTAATAAAATTAATAAAATTAATAAAATTAATAAATTTAATGAAATGAATAAAATGAATAAATGAATAAACGAATAAAACAATAAACGAATAAATGAATAAACTCCGCGTATATTTTTACAACCTATACTCGACATACCAACAGTGTGTGATATACATTCAAAACAACTACAATAGCAAAATGGTAGTTAACTAACCGCTGCGTAAAATTCCTCTGTAACTGTCAAAGAGAGCGACAAGCGAGAAATAGTTGTGTTCCATATTTTCGGCACGTACCACATCTTAAAGCCGTAATGCAGGAGTCTTACCCCAGGTAAGGCAGTTATACAGCTTTTATTTGTCAGGGTTTTTCCAGGTACACACTCTAAAGTCGTACATTCACCCTAGAATTATATAATTATATATATATATATATATATATATATATATATATATATATATATATATATATATATATATATATATAAGCAGCTAGGTAGTGTGTCAGTCTGTCCTTCTCTTTCCTTCCTCTATAAATCTTAGTCTTTGTTTTATAAGCTATGGGTTGTGGTCTTTTTCTGATTGAAATTTCATAATTTTATATACATACATATATATATATATATATATATATATATATATATATATATATATATATATATATATATATATATATAATTTACTTTATCAATTTTCGGTTTCTATACTATATTGATGTTCGTATCCCAGTATCTGAGGTCACCAATATCTTGTGTGTACTTGACTAACGTTAGGGAAATCAAAGGCTTCTGGGCATATTGCTGATCATTCTACTCATGTATATGCCGAAGTTAGTCAAATAAACAGGTGAGTTCTACTTTATCTTGGACCTTGGTTAATCCAAACCTGCCATATTCAAAATATCAAAAAATCTACGTTGAGAATATCTTTACTGAATGTTAGTTAATGAACCTCTATATCTCGAGCAAAGTACGACTTTTTATGTCACATTTAATACAATTGCTGCATACTTTAAAATCTGTCCATTCCAAGTCCGAGCAGTTACTGGTTCGATTGTGCTTAACCACACGACCTTGTAGCGTTGACTCCGTAGGCTGTCTTCTACCGAAGTTGATAAGAAATGAAAACATGGGAGGGACGTGATTATGTAAATGTATTAGCCTGCTATCACAACTGCTAGTTAGAGGGTACCTGAGGAGCAAATGAATTTATTTAAAAAAAACACGTTTAAGCGTTAAAAGAAAGATTAGTCTAAGGATATTCGATTTGTATTTAAAGAAGGCAAGGCGTTGCTTAACTGCTTCTTCTTCGTTCTTAATTGTTAATCTTGGAAGGGATTTCCTCCAACGCAATTAAGTAATCACGTGTCAACAAGTTATGCGCCATTGAGGCCATTGACTCCGATTTCAGCCTGCTTTTTTTATTGGGTTTACCCCCATATCCTTTGTCCAACCAAGAACAAACTACAAGGCAGGAGTTGTTTGATTTTAGTGTGATCTCTCCTTGAAGAGTTTCTGTCCCTATTTCTTCGAACTTGAGACTTTTCGGTTTAGCAACCATGAGCTTTACCGACTCGACCACGTAGAACTCATACCTGATTTCTTATTAATCATGATTTTTATTCCTTTCTTTCATAATGGTATGTGATAACTATTTATTTACGTTTTGTTTTATTTGGATTTTTTTTCCTAAAGAAATGTGTCGATGTTGATGTTAAGTATTCTTTGAAATAATAAATTAGACATAAATCTACTGTCAAAATAGAAAAATTATTATTGAAATGAACTAAAAGGGGCGTCGTGGTTCAAATTTTCTTCGAATATTTTATTTTAAACCTCTGATAATTTAATGAAATTTAATTAAAAATAATCTCATAATATAATCTATCTTTATATATACATATAATTCTCTTCATTGACGCCACGACGCAACAAGCCGACTATCTAACCCTAGACCACCTCCTCCCTCGCTCTCCAGTCTGGTGAGCTGCAGTTAATGCCCCATGTTTACAATCGTAGAGCCGGGTCGAATTAGTGACGGCAATTTAGAGCAGATGATTCAATTTTAAACGATTTAAAACTGATGGGAGGTGGTAACAAGTTCTGCTTGATCTTTTTAATGTCGTCTGTAAACTGTCGTCACGGCTGCTTACACGGGAAGGGGGGGGGGGGGGGGGCTATTGATAGAAAGTGAAGGTGAGGATAATAGTCCTTCACAAGCTACTTATAGTGTTTTAAAGCATAATATTTTCAGTCGCAGAATTGGTAGTGTCTAATTAACAAATTATGAATGACTGAAAAATAGAAAATAAAACAATTAAATAGCGGCATATGCTACGTCGCGGATCAGCTCGTAATAATAATAACAATAAAACACTTACCCACAAAGTAGTGTCTGGGTTACATTTTTTGTCTTATGTTGCACGTAACAATCAGTCGACTGAGTGGCCAGTTGCAAGAGCTCCATGTAATTACGGGCCTTGTGGGCACGTTTATAGTGTATGCATTCTATAGAGACAGTCAGAGGTTCAACCTGAAATCAGTGTTTATATCAGATTTTCTTTCTCTTGGGTTGGGGGGGGGGGGGGCGACTTGAAAATTAGGGGGGGGGGCTGACTAAGTTATCTGGGTGAAGTGGGGGGGGGGGGTAGACACTGGTAAAAGTATATCTTTTCTTTCTAAATTATATTTTGCCCGAGGAGGTAGGATGGAAGAGAAAAGCACAGGTGCAGATGCTCCAGTGACCCCCCACCCCACACACACTCTAGCAGGTGACTTAAAAACCGCTATTAAATGTCTTGCTGGCAACTGTTGTTGCTCCTTCGGTTTATCTAACTATGTTGCACACATTTCTAAAATAAAATTGTTATGAATCTAGTTAGTTTTAGTTAAGTAGATATGATGCAATTTTATATTTAGAGTTTATGCTTATCGTAATAGTCATTACCGTATTCATTCCAAATGTAAATTTTTCCAAGTAATTTCAACACAGCAAAACAAAAAAAAATACACAATTCTGTCAAGTGTGAAATTGCAAGTACAAAAGCAATTTAAATAATTATTTATACATTTTTATATGTTAAAAGATAAAGTAAATTTATTTTCCAGTTATATCAAGGCAACTGTAATAATAATCTTAGATATGTTAAGCTTATTATTTATTATTTGGAACTTATAAATGGGGGCGATTTTTACAAATATCTTATTTTTTACATATTGGTTACGAGCAAGATGTGCTAATTCTGACGTGGATGTTTTTTTATAATTAAAACATTGCAATAAAAGCTTACATCTTCGACCATGTTACACTGTGCACAACATTTATTTTTGTAAACAGCGTCTGTGTGAGTATCGATCACATGAGTAACTAGCTCGAACGTAACGTTATCAGATGTGAAGTCCGCTTCACACATTCTCCTAATGTCCTGTTCTCCCTTGTAATCTAGACTACACGTTTTGATGAAAGAAAAGTGTATTAAGGATGTATCACATCCAAGTGGAGGAAAATATGTTTCGAATTTCTTCAAATCACGTATTATATTTTCTGTAAAGTTTGTGTTTTCATTAAAATCTGTTTTGTTGAGTACTGATGAATTGATCCGAAGTTCCGCATGATTGAACAGCACACGTAAAGGACCAGATATAGCGGTGTAAGAACCTGACACTTCAGGACAACACAGGCCGGTGTCGACACACTTTGGATGACAGTAGCAAAACGGGCAGAGTTTTAACAGACAATCGAATTGAAAATTGGTGAAGGTAGTCACGACCTGACTCCCCGCACACCTCATCGGACATGTGTTCATGTCTCGAGCTTGGGGTGTTTTCGAGGTCTCTCGCCCCCAAAGATTCATCGGTGATTTCTCGGAATATCCTGTGAGGTTCGTCGACTTAAATGGCTGAGAAATGTATGTGCGTGTTGAATCGTTGAACACTTGTCCCAGCGTTGTGCAGCGAGTAGATTTTAATATAATGTAAAATAATGTTGCGTAGATTATATCAATTTTACAGCGAGGTTTCGTTAACGACAATGCCATTATTTATTGGATGAATGCGCTTTTCTTTAGATAACTATACAATTTTAATGTCCAAATGATACACTGACCTAGGACAAGATTATTATAAAGATAAAAAAATGTAATTCCTGATATTAAGAAAAAATATTTGTCAAATATAGTTTAATGTTTAAATGCAAAGAGAAATGCACACGTTATTTTCTATTTTCGTTGTATAAGATCTAATGCTATGAAAATTTATTTTCAACATCGTTTTCGAGTAAAAAGAAAAAAAAACTTAAAATACAAAAAGGCGATTTTTAAAAAAACCATCAAGAATTATGTTGATTGTCCATGAAACCAAAATGGAATCCGTAATTTTGTAATATTTCAATTAAAAAAAAAACCTGAGGTTTTTTTTAAACATTACGTGAGAAGAAAAGCAAAAATTCAATTAGAAATGTAATGTCTAGATCATTATGGGCCTATAATATAATCCCCAATACATTTTTTAACGTTTCAGTAGCAGCTACTGAATATCTTTCTATTTTACTATCCATTACATAAATGATTCACGAATTCTTAAAGCTTATAAAATCCATACTACCTACGTTTTTCTGAGCATTGCCTCTTAAAATTCAACATTAACGTAAAGACTAAAGGTTTGCCAGAAAATCTATACGTTAATAATAATAATTTATTATATTTAATAGCACTGAGCTTAATTTTAATTAAACTGTACGCTGAAACCGAAAAGCTAGAATTTAACAAGATATTTTATTTTTTATTATTAATTTTTCTTCGATGCTACATACACATTGTAAGAAACGCAATAGAATAAAAAGATAAAATGGGTGAAAATATCATAGCAATTTAAAAAGCAATAAAGAAAAGAAAGAATATTAAAGCTGATTTGATTTGATGCAAAATAAATTTACAAAACAATTAACTTAAAATTACATAAGCACAAGTTTTTAATATCTGTTAAAAAAACTATTCTTTAGTTTCAAAATGTGTATTCAATTAAATTTTTTTATGCTAACTACAAAACATTTAGTGATATTTTTTACTAAAATATTTTCTGCAATTTTTTTTCTAGAAATAAAAATTAATAGATACGGAGATTTAAAAAAATGAAAAATAAAAAGAGACTAAAAAAATCCCTATTTCACAATATTGCAAGAAAAAAAGAAAAAATCCGTATTGAAACAACAAATGTTGATTCTGTTTCATTTCATTTTACTGAATCTGCGTGATCTTTTTATTGCCCAATAGTTATAGTCTTACTAATAAATAATGCATGACGCATTGTAACGAACTAACAAACAAAATCTTTATTTTTAAAACTTTTAGGTTCGTGGGCGTCTCTTATCAAAGGAAACAGTGGGCGCAAACAGTAAATAATTATTGGTTTTAAAAAACATTTTTTTCATATACTTTATATGTGTTTCATTTACTATTTAATATATATATATATATATATATATATATATATATATATATATATATATATATATATATATATATATATATATATTTATATATATATATATATATAGGTGTGTGCGTGTGTTGTTAAATGTTATTTTTCATTTGAAAAGATTGTAATACTAGCAGTGTGTCAAGGAGAACATATATGTTTTAGATAGCCTAAGCGTACTAAGTGTAAGAAAATGTAAACCGAGATTAATTTAGTTTATCAGTGCTGTTTGTTATTTTATTTTTATTTATTAAATTGCGGCAACTTAAAAATTCAATTGATTGAAAAGATGGGTCTACGACAAATTCCCGAAAGACACTTGCCCGAATGCCGTTTGCCCGAAGGCCGATTTCTCGAATGGACACTTGCCCGAATGCGACAAATGCCCGAATGGACATTTGCCCGAATGCGACAAACGTCCGAATGGACACTTGCTCGAATGCGACAAATGCCCGATTGGACACTTGCCCGAATGCGACAAATGCCCGAATGCCATTTGCCCGAAGGCCGTTTGCCCGAAAAATGTTAACATTTTATTTTACCAAATAATCATTCGGGGGGGGGGGGGGGGGGGGGCGGTAAAAATTTTTCTCCGAAGAGATGCCTGGAAGAAACTCTGCTAAAAACCCATCCTAGCTATAGTTATTTTGTGGGGCCTGGCCGTATCGTCCACAACATAAAGGAGCCGCCTTTGTATGTAACGAATTGGGGATAACAAATCTATTTTTCTGGTCTTGTTTTTATGCCTGCAAACTCGGTTCAATAACAATGTAGTGTTAAGTCATAAAATATAGCCTATTCATTTCATTTGAAAGGTTTTTAGCTGAAGAATAATTATCTAGTAATTTATGCTTAACTATCTCCTCTGGGCCTAATTGATGATCTCGTTTTGTATTAAGTAAAAAATAGTTTTCTCTCGATGAAATGATGAAATATTTATTGGAATTCTTCTTTTTGTTTTCTTGAAACAATGTGGTTTTGTTATTCCAAATATTTCGAAAACACGTACATGAAAATAAATATTTAGCTTTTGTGATTAAAACTAATAAAACTAAGAAGTCAAACAAAAATACAATTGTAGGCCGACATTAAAGGAAAAAAAAAACAATAAATGAAACAAACAAAGACACAAAACAACAAAGACAATAGCGAAGCAATAAAAAACGATTTAACATTGAAAACATTTTTGTGGTACAGAATTCCTTTTATTCGCCTTAATGTGACGTCCATATATGACGTCACACGACTAGATGGGGATTTTTAGAAATGTTGTGCCGGAACTGTGAACCAGGGAGGAGTGAGGGTTAATGAAATGTGACAATTATTTTTTTGTATTTAGAGGGTTAATATAACGAGAAATTTTTTAAATTTTATTTTGAGGGTTAACGGCGTGACGCAGCATTTATTTCATATGAATCATATTACAGGGTTAATTAAATGGGACGCAAGTTTAATTTGATGTTTTGCAAACAAAATTCACAAAAACCAGTTTTTTTCCCGTCAGAATTGAGTTTTTTTTTAGATGAGCAGAACCGTATGTCTCTCATGTATTCTCATTTTTTGAAACGTGAAATGAGGTCGAATTCTTAGGCCTACTTAAACAATAACGATAAAATATTTCTAGAAAATATGTCAAAAAAAAAAAAAAAATAAGAAAGAATAAAGAAAAAAACACCTACTAAACCAACAATTAAATTATCCAATTTCTGAGCTTCCTCTCTGTACTTAGTACATCATCCTTAACCGTTTTTTAATGTACACCCCAAAATCATGCAAACCTTGCTGTCTATGTACACAATAATATCTTCTTCCTGATATCACAAAATAAATGATCTAAATATTTAAATCTAGGTAATCTATATATATTAATTAAATGCAACCTTTTTATAAGCTGTATACATTTTTTTTACTACAATTTTGTTACAAAAATGATTGTTATAATGGTTGCCATGTTATTAGTTAATAAATTGTACAGTTTATTCCTGTTTTGTAAATTTTTTATTTTTTGGAAAAAAATGTCCTACATTTATGACGGTACAAATATATATTTGGACCATTAAAAATCAACCAAACTAAATTTCTTTCGACCTAAGTGTGCCAAAAGCAATATAATAAAACATTGTTTAAGAAAAAAAATTCATAAAAAACGTTTTAATAACAAGCTTTTATGTAATGATGCACTAAAAAGTAGAAAATAAATTATAGACTACTATTTAAATAACTATAAAGAAAAGCGTGGGTCACTTTAGTATCTATTGGATACCTTTACTAATGTTAAGGAAGACACCCACGCTTTTCTTTATAGTTATTTAAATAGTAGTCTATAATTTATTTTCTACTTTTTAGTGCATCATTACATAAAAGCTTGTTATTAAAACGTTTTTTATGAATTTTTTTTCAGTACTTTACATGTTTTATCTACAATAGAGTTACATGACTAAAAACCATTGCGCGCCTACTGAATATCACGTTCAGTAGGCGCGCAATGGTTTTTGAACGCAGCCATTACGTGGTCGTGATGGCGCAGCTATTGATGACGCGTGTGGTGTGGTTGGCTAGACATGCCTACTAATTCGGTCCAAATTTTAATTAATTCATAAAAAATCAATTAGGCATCCAATTAAGTCAAATTTAGTTTCAGATTGCATTGTCTTCATGTCTTGACCCACGTGCCAACTGTGAATCGTGTCGATCAAGTAGAACTGTCCGAATTTTCACTCCTGCGTTTCCGTCTAGACAGACAGACCGACGAGGAAGTGAGTTAAATAAAAGCTTGTAAAAAGTCATTCAGAACTTAATTCTGTAAATGAAGGGTTAAAGCTAGTAGAAAGTTAACAGATAACATTGTGCAATGAAGTAAAGATCAGTAACTTTGTCATTCACTATACAATGTTTACTTGTGTAAAGTAACTGTACACAGCAAAAAGAAAAGCAAAACAAGATTTTGTTATATTGGTTCATTTTATTATAAATATAATTTCAGTTTTTTTTCTCACACACCCAACAAAAGAATTCCTCTCAGCTACATCTCCAAATCTAGCATAGTAAAAAAATGTTGAGTCATAGATCAAGTATAAATAATCGGCAAATTATGTATTGTGATTGCATGTATATTGTTGAAATCACGGGGGAGTGAATGTATTCTTATAATCTGCATGGGGTGTTCAAATAATAGGACAAAATTGTCACAAAAAAAATACTATTTATGCAGCATTCAAGTAATAGTCAAATTATGTAGAGATAAAATAATAAGAGGATTGGGATAATGATAAAATATGTATTATGATAATACGCAACAAGCATTAAAAATAAAACAAATAGGTTTTGTAATAATTTAGCTAGGTACATGCAAAAAATATAAACTAAATGGAGAAAAACCATAAACTATCAAGTATAGATAGTTTTTCTTTTATGTAGTTATAAGAAACAAATATTAGTAAAGAAAAAAAAACTTAGTGCTTAATTACTTCATGCACAAAAATACTTCATTACTAAGTAATGATGAAAAAAAAGGATTTAAAGATTAATTAACTACAAATAATCAGCATCTGACTTTTTTTTTAATTTATGGAAATTTTTTTTCTTTAACCATCTATAATCAGAATTTAAAAAATCTATTTTATCATGAAACTAGCATTTGGAAGCAAAAAACTTTATAATAAAACATTAATATGAGCAGGGATAAAAAAAGCTATTGAAAAAAGCATGAGCAGAGAAAAGCTGTATAGAGTTTAAATAAATAATTCAAGGGAATGCATTTGTAATACACATTTTGTAGCAAAAACCCACAATTCTTAATATAGTAATTTCAAATACTATATTGCAACAAAAAAAAAAAACCCAGCATTTCTGTACAGTTGCAACATATTGCACAAAATAAAGATATGCAATTTCACCAAGGAATGCAAAACTTTTATTTTAACAAAAAAATAATTCTGTTTATAAAAACTAATTTGGCATTGGTCAAGAATTTGTTTAAAGCAGGTATTAAAAAAAAGCAACAATCATACAAAACAGTTAAAAACTGGCATACAAGATAGAAATCTATGATTGTTAAGCAAAACAGAAAATACAGACATTATACAAAACAAACACAAACAGTCATAATAAATAAGAATAAGACAATCATACAAAATAGACAAAAACAGTCATACTAAAGAGGCTTAAGACAAATTCTAGTAAATATATATTTTAAAAGCCAAGTTACTTTGGTGAATTGGTGCTAAAAAGTCACAACTACATCGTCAGTACATTAACAATTAAATATTTTTTCTATAATGTAGAAAAATTAAAAAAAATAATTCTGCTTTTATAAGACTTTTACAATTTTTAGTAACTAAAATGTTGATTAGTACCTAAAAACGCAAACTTTTTAAAGATATACCTTATAATAATCAGCAAAACATAAAGATGGCAGTGACAGCTTTGTTTTAAAACTCAGCATAACTAGACAAAACATCTATTAAAAAATCAGAAGGTATTGAAACCTTTTTTGTACTACATGTAATCTCACCCGTCCACCTCAATCCCTTTAAATAAAACATTTGACATAAAAAAACACTTACTTTATTTTTATTGGCACACAATTTATTATGACAAAACTATCAATTTTTTTCAATAGTAAGATAACATTAATAAAAATTGTCATGCATTTTTTTTTACACGGGAATGTGTTATAAACAAAAAAAAATTTTCATTCACTGTAAACATTCACACATCACAGTACCACATCTACATTACTCAACACATAAGCCAATTCACCTATGTGTTTTTATAACGCACCTCACTCTCTCACAACTATATCACTCAAAGCATAAACCCATTCCCACGTGAGTTTTACAAATATTCACAAGTAGCTGACATACCTAAACATTTTATGCCAGTTAAGCTTTGTAAGTTTGTAGTGATCTAGTCCAGTGTTTCTTTCAGCGCACCCAGCAAATTGCAACGAAAATAGAAATAACAAAACATTGTAACGGAATTTTTAGTAGAAGTAAAAAAAAAAGCCCACTAATTATGCAACTCTATGGAAGAAAATACTCTCTGTACATTCAATTTTATTTTTGTGGGAAAAATTCTTGCAACAACAACAAATAAATATAACTACAACTTCAAAATCAATACAACTTAATCAAAATATAGAAAAAGAAAGCTAGGGCTATTAAAATCTTTAATTTTTTAAATTCAAAGTGTAAGTGTAAGAAAGAAATCTCATTAGTTTTATCACCCACAATTAATTACAAAAAAAAAAACAACTCATTAATTTAAAAAAAAAATCACACCATAAAAATAATTAATCCATAAAAATAATAATCACACTATAAAATAATCACACCAAAAACAAAAAGAAATCACAGATTTCAGCTACATGGCAGGGCCAACTATGTGCAACAAAATTTTTTGTTTAAACATCATAAATGTGACAACAGCACATACAGTCAACACGTTTTTTAAAAACATCATAAACTTGATTCACATCAAGAAAACACAGTCAACACAATTTTTTTTAGAACATGATACACAAACTACTGCATACAGATACAGTCAACACATTTTTTTAAAAACATCATAAACTTGATTCACATCAACAAAACACAGTCAACACAATTTTTTTTAAACGTGATACACAAACTACAGCATACAGATACAGTCAACACATTTTTTTAAAAACATAAACTTGATTCACATCAACAAAATTTTTTTTAAACGTGATACACAAACTACAGCATACAGATACAGTCAACACATTTTTTTTTAAAACATCATAAACTTGATTCACATCAACAAAACAGAGTCAACACAAATTTTTTAAAACGTGATACACAAACTACAGCATACAGTCAACGCAAAATTGTTTAAATGTGATACACAAAGCCCAGCACATTCAGTCAACACAAAAAACTACAGGTTGTGATACTTTCTATCAGGCCACAATTATAGTTCTTGAGTTCTGGTAATCAGGCCACAATTGTAATTACTGATAGCTGGCCATAAGCTGACAATTTGACTAAGGACATAACTTATAAGACTCCAACATTTTATACATAATATTATAATAACTCTAAAAACAATGATTTCCTTTTCAAACATGCACATTGATATTATTATCTACAAACACTTATTACACAAACTTACACGAACTAAAACCCATCCAAGAGCATTATGCATAGATATTTCATATTTCGATGGCTGTGTTGACATTTAACAACATATTTAGCATGTTGACAATAAAAATGTATTGCAACCACTGAGGTATGGGATGATAGTGGTGGATGTATTATGACCACACAAGTATGGAATTGATGAATAAACTGCCACCATGGAGGTATGATATGAAATATGTGGATGTATTATGACCATACAAGTATGGAGCTGATGAATAAACTGCTACCATGGAGGTATGGGATGATAGTGGTGGATGTATTAGGACCACACTAGTATGGAATTAATGAATTTACTGCCACTATGGAGGTATGGGATGATAATGACAAATGTAACCGTTGTGAAATATCTTCAACCAGTCTGCATAAATGCCTGAGTCTTTGCGAAGGCGTAGGATTTTAATGTAATTACCTTTTATAATCAATGTATAAATTGTAGTAATTAAAGCATTAAAATCAGAACAATCTATTAATATAAATAACCAGTGTTATAAAATAAAATAACTCCAGGCTTAAAACAGAATTAAATAATTGGTAGTTATTTTTAACAGATTATAATAAATTATTTAAAAGAAAATTATAAATCTACATAACTTTTAAAAGCCAGCGGAGAAAGGTGAAAAATGGTTTTAAAAAAAAGTTTAACAAATGCTTTATTGTACATTTCTATTTAATAGGCATTAAAAAATAAATACAAGCAAAGTTTGTTCAAAAAGCTGAGTTTTCTCCCCTTTGACTATAGCAAGTCTAATGGGGTCGTCCATAAGTGACTGCACACTTTTTACCTCCCTTCTATCAATTCTAACACACTGTCACAAAAAGTCAGACCCTAAAAAATATTTCCCCACAAGGAATGTCACCCTTAATCACGGCAAGAGACAATTTAATTCTTATGTACACATACTTTCCATAATGAGATGTACTTAATATTTCTTAATTTAATTTAAAAAAAATTAAAATTTCATTTTTTACTAACAAGAATATACTAACTAGTATAAGGGTGGCCATGCATAAATGTATTAACAATGCAGTCTTTGATTACACTAACATATCAGCCATTAATTTACAAAACCTCAACCTGTTTATCAATTGGTCCCAACAAAATATCTTCATAAGATGAAATTAAAACAAATATAAAAAATGTAATACATCTGATTATATACAAATGTATTTGGATGGTAATTTTTGTATGTATTAATTTATAAAAACAGAGTCTAATATGTTTGTTACTTGGTTGTATGAAATAACAAATCAACAGATGGACCAGCAACAGACTTCATCATCTGTTGGTGGCCGGGGCAGGCTTTGAAGCTTTGAGCAGCTCCAGCCTCTCATTATCGTCAGCGCTAACGAAGTCTGGGTCCCACTCTAAATCACTGGAATGCATGGGACTGGTCGTGGACGGCTTGGACCAGCTGTCCTCAGACAGGCGGGCGTTCACCTTCATCTGGGGGGACATACCTGCACACAAAGTAAAAACTTGTTGTATATAATATGTCAGGAATGTCTGACCGCGAAGTGTCAAGTTTGGATTCCGGACTCAAGTCCATAAGACGTCCTTAAGTCCATCTATCTGATGGGTGGCTGACTCAAGTTAGGGAAAGTAAAGATAGCTGGGTATAGTGTTGACCACATTATACCTTCATATGTAGAGGTCACAGACACAGGTGAACGCTACTTCATCTGCCCCATGTTTGAGAGGGTACTTTAGTTTTTATAAAATATATTTTCACGGGTAGGCAAATAGATTTAATTAAATTAACACCACTTATCAACAAACAAAGTGCATAATATTTTAAAATAAAAAAATAATGTCACATAGAGTGAAATATATGGATGATGAAACCAAAACTTACGGATAAATGCAAAAAAAAAAAATCTTTAAAAATTGTGGGACAACAGAAATTAAAAAATATAGTTAAAATAGCTGTATTATTATTTTAATAACATTTCCCTAGAATGTTTGATTTTAAAAATATCAAGTTAACTACTTCAGCTGTGCTACCCAAAACAAATGACGTTACACACAAGAAACTATTGGTAGTAGGTTTTAACATTTTACAAATTATTCTCTATTTTTTAACTGCTTAAAGTAATACTTATTCTTTAAAAAATATGATTCAAAATATGATTCAAAACTTTGGAGTTTTAAAATAATTGTTTTAAAATTGAATAGTATTAGGTCAGTATTTCAATGATTTACCAGCTTCATGATCCCATTCCATGTCTAAAGAGCTGGCCTCAGTTAAGCTTTTATCTTTGTTGGGGGCATTGCTGCTGCTAGAACTCTGGGCGTCACCTGATCCTATAACAAGGTGACAGATAAAAAAATATCTCAACAAAAATATCTAGCTGTTAAGAAAATAAAATATGGATGCTAGAACTCTGGGCATCACCTGATTCTATAAGAAGGGAACAGATTAAAAAATTATCAACTAAAATATCTAACTGTAAAGAAAATAACACCCTTGACAAAACATTCCATCCACAAAAAAGATTCTGATTATTAACAATTGCTTTTGCATAATTTACCACTATAGTATAGCTCTGATCCGTGCGGCGTCAATTCGGCCAATGACGAAACGGCCCCGTCAAAACGACCCCGACAAAACGACCCCGTCAAAACGACCCCGTCAAATCGGCCCCGTCAAAAGGGCCAGCGACATATGGACCCCGTCATTTAGGCTCCCGACAAATAGACTCCCGTCATTTAGGCTACCGACAAATAGGCTCCCGTTATATAGGCTCCCGACAAAAGGGCTCCAGTCAATTAGGCTCCTGACAAATAGGCTCCCGTCATTTTGGCTCCCGACATATAGTCTCCCGTCATTTAGTTTTTTCCACAAAACGGCCCCCGTCATTACGACTACCGACAAATAGGCTCCCGCCATTTAGTTTCTCCACAAAACGGCCCCCGTCATTACGACTCCCGACAAATAGGCAAGCGTCATTTTGGCTCCCGACAAAAAGGCTCCTGTCAATTTGGCTCCAGACAAAAGGACCACTGACACAGTGGCGTAGCTACCGTAAAGCTAGCGTAAGCAAGGCATGGGGGCCCAAGGCACATAGGGGCCCTTTTCCCTCATAAAAAATTAAAACTTTTACAATGGAATTTTAATATTTGTTACATATAAATAATTTTTAAAAAGAAAAAGGTTAAAAGTTCCAAAAAGCCCCCCCCCCCCCCCCCCCACCGTTTCGGCAGTGGGATTCAGTGTTTGTGGGTCAAACAGAGCCCAATCGTTATAATAACACTACAGGCTATATCACTTTGTCGTGCAAGACATTGAGAGAATCAGCCTATAAATTAACTTTTTAGCAGTAGTAGGCAAGCATAATAATATAGTATAAATACAAAATCAGGACATATAAAATACAAAATGTTGCCTTCAGAATATTTATATATTAAAAAACATCCATCGTAAGTAGAAGTTGATCTCTTCGTTTAACTCCTCTGTAGCCTAACGCAGAGGCGTAGCGAAGGCGAGGCGGGGGGTGCGGACCGCAACGGGTGACACCATTTAGGGGGGTGCAACCAAAGGCAAAAAATTGTAAAATTTATAGAATGAAATGCCATTTTCCAGATCCATTTGTTAAAGTTAAATAGTCTTCTAAGTACAAATCGAAAATTATATCAAGAGGGGGGGGGGGGTGTGACACCACGACGTAAACGTAAACTATAAAGAAAACAATGCTACATCCAACTGTATTATAAACTGACTGTAGATAAACATCGTTACTATTAAGTCAGCAGTGATTAAAGCTTAAACACGTACGTGTACCAGTATGTGGCATATATATAAATTTTATGCCTATGTAGGCCGACACACACACACACATATATATATAGCTAGGATTTTTGGGCCCCTATGCAAAAATTATCAGTGGGCCCCGGTGCGGCACTTCGTATTGTCACCCCCTCCCAGGAAACAAAGCACCAGGTGAGACCCGACCTAGCGACGCCACTGGCCTAACGGCTGACGAAGGGGCCCACTGATAATTTTTGCATAGGGGCCCAAAAATCCTAGCTACGCCACTGCACTGACAATACCGTTTCTGTAGAGACTAAGTCTCCCGGCAAAGCGGTCCCATTGAATATGACATCTGCCAGTGGAACCCCTTCATCAATATTCTTTAGAGTTAGCTTATCCAACACTCTTATGTAATACAACGTATGCATCTCTTGTTCGGCAGGCCTTATTTTTATATTAGTTTATCTATTATAAAAAATAGTATGTTTTAATTTAAGGGTCATCTATCTATGACATCCATAATTGAGTCGGTTATAGGCTGTTCCAACTCATTGTGTGGGGAGAAGGGTCCACGCTGTACCTTCCTAACTGCAATATGCTTGAACAGGGGCGTAGCGAGGGGGGGGGGCGGGGGGTGCGGACCGCACCGGGTGACACCATTTAGGGGGGTGACACAAAGGCAAAAAATAGCAAAATATATAGAGAAAAAGTTGAGGGGGTGGGGGTGCAAATCAAAAGTTTGGGGGGGGGGGGGTGCAAATCGAAAACTTGAAAGTTTGTCCCCGGGAAAGGTCGCAACGCCTCTGGGGGGGGGGGGGGGGGGGTGACACCATTAAGTGCCGCACCGGGTGACACCCGACCTCGCTACGCCACTGTGCTTGTAGGTTATCAAAACAAAATGCTGTTATCATGTTAACATCATGTATATCATACATTTACACTTCTGTGCTCGCTGGTGGAATTTAGCTGTTAAGGGCTCGATTTGTTTGTGAATTAATGTTGGTTCATGAAAAAATAATTTCATTCGGGCATTAAAAAGAGGTTATGGTGGTATTGGAGGTAGGACACAATGGTTACTTGTATGCCAATAGTGGTCATATCATTCATTTTTCTGGAGCCAATATGTCGGGAGTCATTTTGTCAAAAGCCAATATGTCGGGAGCCCAATTGCCGGGAGCCAATATGTCGGGAGCCCATTTGTCGGTAGCCAAAATGTCGTGAGCCCATTTGCCGGGAGCCCAATTGTCTTGAGCCCTTATGTCGGGAGCCAATATGTCGGGAGCCGCTTTGTCGGGAGCCAATATGTCCTGAGCCTATTTGTCAGGGGTTAATATGTCGGGAGTCCATTTGTCGGGAGCCTAAATATCGGGAGCCCATTTGTCGGGAGCCTATATGTCGCAAGTCAATATGACGGGAGCCCATTTGACGGGAGCCAATAAGTCGGGGCCCTTTTGACGGGGCTATTTTGACGGGGTCGGTTTGTCGGGAGTCGATTTGACGGGGTCGTATTAACGGGGCCGTTTTGACGGGGCCGATTTGTCCCGGGCCGTTTTGACAGGGCACCCTCTGATCACATCAAGGAATATTTAACCATTATTCTACAGTTAACTCTTTATATTTAACCATTCATAAATCAAATTTACTGCCTCAATAGCCTAACAGCTGTGTTTTTATTTCCCTATCACACATCAGGATAGCAAAAATCTAGCAATTTATAGCTTGGATGATACATTTATGAAATATAGCAACTCCTGTAATGTCAAGATAGACATAAAGAAAAGCTAAACCTACCATTTTTGACGAGAGACCTAGTAGCCAGAGACCTGGCTTTCACGCTGGCTAAAAATATTTCAAAGTCATCTTCTCCACCAGCACTGTAGAGTTAAAAAATATCTTAACTGACAAATATACACTGTTTATATAGTTTTCAGAACTTATTTAAATGTTATTTGTTAAATATCTGTATTAATATAAAAATAATCTGTGTATACAGGAAAACTGTCTTGAACTAATGAATACATTGTTAATATACTCTTTTCAACACTAATTAAAGCCATATAATTTGAAACTAAAAACATTTTTTGTTGAATATCTGTAATAAAAAGCAAATAAATTGTATACAGAAACTGTCTTAAACTAATAAATATTATAACATTATTTTTTTCCCTTTTTCAGAATTAATTAAAACCAAATTATATTAAAGGATCAATTATTTTGTTGAATATTTGAACTAAATATCACATAAATTGTGTTTCAGGAAAATTGTCAAGATACACTTTTCAAAACTAATCAAAACAATAATTTTAAAACAAATTTTTTTTGTTGGGTATTTGTACTAAAAAAACAAAATTGTTTGCACAGCAGAACTGTCTTAGAACTACTCACATTTCCCACTCCTCATCATTGACCCATGCCTTGTTGTTGGAAACATTTTTAGCTGCATTCTCTTTGCTTAGCTTGGAAATACGGGCCGCTTCACGCTTAGCCTCGTAGAACGCCTCTTCGTCACGCTCTATTTCTCTTTCCTGCTGGGCCAGCTGCAACAGAAACATTGGAACCAGCGCTTTCAGAGACTGGTATTTAACTTTAGCCATTAGCAGATACATGACAGTAAATGTAACAGAAACATTGGAACCAGCGCTTTCAGAGACTGGTATTTAACTTTAGCCATTAGCAGATACATGATAGAAAATGTAATGATAGTGGTGAAAAAAAAACTGGGACTTGTTTATATAGATAACAAATAAATTTTTTTTCTCAAGAAGTCATATTTGTTAATGAAACAATCATTGAATAATTCAATTGATTCAAAACAATAGCTTAAAATTAAGATTAAACTCAGTATAACAAAAGTAATTAGAAGGTATTGTTTACAGTTATGATAAAAAAAGATTTTTTTCAGAATCCAATTAAAATTAATCCTGCACATGAAATTAACTGAAACAGAAGCCTATTTCATGAATCATGACTCTGCGTTAAAGAAAATTAAATGATCAGGCATCAATCTGATCAAATAATTAGAGCTTTAGCTTTGTTATCATACATAAATTATCATACTAATTTAATACCTATATAAATATTACAAAAAGATTTAGCTGTAAAAAACATTTGCTGTCAAAAAAAAAAACAACAGGAACACTTAACCCTCTGAGTTGTTCAAGCCAAACACAACTGCTTTAAAGTGATTAAATAGTCTACCACTTGGCTTTAGAAGATTTTTAAATTTATATCTCTCTAACAATTTAATCAAGGTAGGTGTAATTACTGCATTAATTAGCAATGATAATGAAAAGACAAGAGAAGCCAATAATATTTACATGCAGTCACAGATAATTTCATAGAATATTTACATGAATGCACAACAATAGTGACTTGAATGTTCCCTACTAATTTATAATTAAACATGGTTTATATAAAAAAAAAACTAGACAAGCTAGGCAATATTAAAATGTTTTTCTATGAAATTCAGCTGTTTGTTAAGTATTTTGTTAAATACAATGTTTGAGCATATTTGTAGAAATAAGATATAAATTACTAAGTGAAAATAAAGTTCAGTTATATTGAATGTGCAGAGTAATTCAAGATGAAAAAGACAGTTAACTTGTTAATATTAAAACAAAACTTGACAAAAGCAGATCCGCAGTAAAGATTTTTTTTTTTACCTTGGCGTCTGCTGCAGCATCTGCCTGTCTCTGCTCATGCAATAACACATCAAACTTTTTACTGCGGAGAAGCTGGTGCTCTCTGTCAGTTAACAATCTACACATCCACGAGGACGACCAAGATAATCAGCCACAACAGAGAGGCGAAAAAATAAAATAAAAATATGTACATACAATCACAACACTGAAAACAAAAGTTTTTCAAAATGTAAGGTATAGAAAAGAAATATTGAGAAGCTGATTTGCATGCGTTTAAGAAATGTTTAAGGGAGAAGAAAAAGTCATTGACTTGCACAGCAAAACAGAGTCCACTTAATTAATTTCAACAATTAAAGTAAGTTTTTTAGCTTCTTTATTTAAAAATATGACCTCAAAAACTTCACTATATAACGACGAAGCCAACCCACATAATGAATATATTACAGCTGGTGCCAAATTTCTTCATTAAACTATTTAGTTCTGTGTATGGTATAACAGGTGCTTTTTATAAGTTTAATGTATTTGATTTCTACATTACCACCTTTTGTTTTGGTCAACCAAAACTGATTTGTAAAAACAAAAATCTCATAAGTTTGATTTTGTCTTCAAGTCAGTTTTCTAACAGTTCCAGTTTTCTAGCAGTAAAAAACATTTTGATAACAATCCTCCAACCCTCCCTTTTCTCTCACACACACACACTAGACAATCTCTTTCCAACACCTATACATACAGACCCCAACACATTTTTCTCCTAAATCTATCTCAAGCAATATATCTCTTTTCTACACCCCTTTACATACTCTGATTAATTGTCCTCGTTTTTATTTCTTCTTATTGCCAGCGAACCTGTGGGGAAATATTCCCGGAGCTTAACGAGCTAAAATTAGAAACACCTCTGTCCATTCCGTCTCCAAGATATTCACACACTTCAGCAGAGTTGAGATTAATAAGGAAAAAAGAAAACTTTGGGCAAGCTTAGATCTAATCTCTCTCTTTTTTTTTCCTTCACTTGAAAGATGAAGTAACTGGCGAGAATTTTATTGGAGACAAAATCTGTGATGAGAGCCATCCAAGGATCAATATTTCTCCCAAGGTTGTCAACACGAGCCTGCTTTCAGGGACGGCGCTGATAGCGCGTAACCCAATTTACTGTCAACTGCCTGCTCGCTGGACAGGGGAATGGTTTTCTTTAAACCCAGCCAATTTCTCGCAATCTTACGAAGTGTGCAGTGTTTTTATACAGCAAAGAATGACAGAGAAATTTGAAGTCACTTTTTTAAATGGTTTGTTACAGTGAAAAGTATTCCCATTTATTAAAAAAAAAAACCTGTTTTTAAAAACATTTATTAGATAATTAAATACGGCAGGTTAATTCAATTAATAAACAAATCTATTACTAAAAAATAAGAGAAGGGCTTCAAATTACTAAAAGATTTTCAGAATTGTTGAGAAAATATTAAATTGAAATGCTGGCACTTAAATGTAAACCAAATCATCTACTCTAGGTCTATTATGATACAAACTGTTCCTCTACGAGCTTTTACAAAAATTATTTTTCCACTGAGTTTTTTTTTAAATAAAAAATAAAATAAAATTGAATAAAATAACCACTGGAGAATAAAAAAAAACATTTAAAAAGAGAGAAAACAACTCGAACAGCTCTACAACTCTATAAAACAGCCATGCTGAACAAAACAGCTCAAAGGAAATGTAAATGTAATAAACTGCTGCAACGCAACACTGACTATAGACATAACAACATCAATACGAGATGGCGATTTCTCAAAGAACAACAAATAGAAAAGGAAGAAGAAAAAAAAAAACTAAAAAACTTCACATGACTAGCACTTGTATTAAAACCAACCATCCACTTTTACACTCTTGCGGAATATCAAATTTTCCATCTGGGAACACGCCTGGAGGGCAATAGAATCTTACAGAATTTTAAAAAATATATTGGCTAACAAACAAGATTCAATTTTATGCCTCAGAAGGCAGGCAGGGAGCTGAAGTACCAGCATGGAATGTCAAAATGAGAAGGGAAAAATTTATAGACATTTGTCAAATTTAAATCAAATTGGTAGGGATGATTCATCGTAACAATTATCTTAATTTGTTACTTTGAATACTAAATAGGACACATAAAAAAAAAAACCCATGGTGTGGATGATGGTTTCTACAGCCAATAAAATATGTACATTCACATACCATTCTAACATAGGAAGACACAGTGAATGGCCCACAGTCCAGGGCCAAATGGCCACTTAAGCAGAAAAATAGAAGAAATAAAGTGACCATCATTGGGCTTAATGAATATGTTGTAAAAGTTTCTAAGTTGTCTCCCTTCAGCAGTAGCTGAACAATAGGGTATTTACTATTTGATGTATATACTTAGTGGAGAAGATAAGCTCATCTAATGGTATCTTGGCAATAGTATTATTCACCAGTTGTGTGAGATCAAGTTTACCATTCTTTATGGCTTACAAATTCTAACCAGGAATCTCTATTTAAGTTTATACTTTTTCAAAGAAAACCCAACTGTGCTAAATTTGTAACTTGACTGATGTTTACTTACTTTGTCATCTCATCAGTGTGATGCTCCTAAAAAAAATAATCACAATTTTATTTTACTTTAGTAAAAGACAAAAATTAAAGAAGCTAACTGTTTACATCTTTTATACATAAAAAAACAAAGTTGTTTAACATCATGGAAATAAGAGTTGGTTTTAATTAAATTAATCTATCAAATAATAATTTTAAATAAAATTTCTAGTAAAAGTGGAATATTATAAAATTCAAACATACCTCATCCATGAGATTTTCAAACTGATAAAAAGAAGAAAGAAAAAAAAAACATTTGAAATTAATATAATTGTTATAAGACATACAAGATAATAAATACATGTAAAACAGAAAATAGTGGAAAATAAAAATATTTGGTTTCAAGTATAAAGAATATTTCCTAGTCATGACTTAAATAACTAAGCTCCATCAAACTACAAAGGCAGAAAATATTTCTTTAAACCAGATGAACTCAACAAATGCAAGTGCTCTGAAAATTCTAGACAGTACAAAAAAATTCTGTGAATGATAGAAATGAAAGATAAAAAGCTTGAGGTTTACGAAGGGTCAGAACATCTAATCAAAAGTTAGCAAAAAAAAAAAAAAAAAAAGAAAACAAAATAAACTGAAATTTCAATAGCTATTTATTTTGACATTTTTTTTGTAATAGAATTAATACTTACAGGTAAAAAATAAAAGTGATTGTTTTTTTCTTTTTAAAAAACTATGACAAAAATTTGAAGAAGCAGTACAGAATTCTAAATAATCAACTGGGCTGTCTATTCAATTTGAGAATTCAGTAAAAAAAAAATGTAAACTTCTACACCTTATAAAAAAAATGTACAATAAATTTTCACCAGTTTAGTTAATCTCAGAGAAAAAAACTTGATTGTGGAGTTGTATGGGATGGGATCTTTGAATAAGGTAGGGAAATAGTATTGATTAATGATAATAATAAGCATTAAGTTTATACTGGGAAGAGTATATTATAGTTTTCCCCTTAGCACAAGTAAAAGTAGTAGCATGAATTCAGCATTATGGTTTACAAAGGTGCAACAGAACAAGCATCCACTACCAGACAATACAAGTTGTCACTGAACTAGCATTGATTAGTGAGGCTGACTTTGACAGAATTTTATAGTTTTCCCCTTAGCACAAGTAAAAGTAGTAGCATGAATTCAGCCGGCCAATATGGTTTACAAAGGTGCAACAGAAAAAGTATCCAGAACCAGACAATACAAGTTTACATAGCGAAGAAGCTCATTAGGTAAGACGACTCTGAGGTGAATTTTAAAAAGCTTCAATCAACACAATGAAAGACGATACAAATAAAATAAATGGCTGCCATTTAATAAAGTTCAGACAGGGAGAGGTAATGTACAAGGTTCGTATTACTTTTTGAAAAAGAAATTCCAGACTTTTTGCAGACTTTTTTAGAAAAATTCCAGACTATACAGATAATGTGTTAGCGAATAATTTATAAAATGATGACCATTTGATAAATTACAATTACTTATACTAAATTGACATTTATTTTAGACAATTGAGCTACATTTATATTGAACTCTAACCAAATTATCAGAAAATCACTTTTCTAAGTTTGCCTAACTCCACACCACCTAAAATGTTAATAATTAAAATAATTTATTAAAATGATGCAGCTATTTTGTTTTAAACATTAAACTTATGTAATCTGTTCTTGATCTAATTGCTAATGTTTCCAATTAAACTATTATAAAATGGTATTGCATAATAGTGAGAATTAATTACTTTAAAGAATAATAACGTAATGTATTAATTTAGGTCTGCTCTTGTTAAGAAGCCTAATATGGGCTACTTGTAAAAAAAAAATTGGAGCAAAAAAAAACCCTGCAGGCTGTAACCACATCATTCAAAATCACTGTCTATGCTTATAGCTGAGAAAAGGGTCTGCAATACAAAATTGCCGGTATCCTCTTCCCCCCCGCCTCCACACAAGACACGGTGAAGGGGTCACTATGAGGTCATAGTAGTCTAGACTTCAGTATGGCTGTTTAATACGTCATACCATGAACTATGATGTGACTTATACCACCCCCCCCCATCCTCATTACCAAGCAGTACGAAGTAGTCTAGACTTCCTTCAGTATGGCTGTTTAATACGTCATACCATGAACTATGATGTGACTTATACCACCCCCCCCCATCCTCATTACCAAGCAGTACGAACAATGTGCTTGGGTTCACACAAGTGACCGTAGTTATAAGAAGGGGTAGTTATCAGAAGGGGTGGGGTAGTCTAGCTTTAATGGTGAGCATTGAAATATGTGCTTGTGTTTTAAAAACCATCCCAGCGTGTGTGTAAAGTGTGTGTAAACAAAACACGGTTTTATATCTACCCTAACATTATTGCAAGAGCGTGTCGTCACACTTTCTGAAACTTCCTACTGACTTTTCCGGAGTGTCACATAATTTATGGACGACTCCTAAATAAAAATTGTACCTCTTTGGAAAGCGACCGCTGAAGCAAACAGAAATACAGGTATGAACCCAAGGAGGCCTTGAGACTTACTAATCTTATAAATGCTAATATTAATCCAACCTAAATGAACGCGTGTGAACAGGGGGGGGGGGGGGGGGGGGGGAACGGGACAGGGGGAGATCTAAAATCTGAAATTTTTATGGGACGTCATAAATGGATGACCCTTACAGACAAATAGATTATATCTAAACTACCACTCACACATCTCCCCCATAACATTTTTGTTATGACTGCCTGCATGCAAACTTAAACAATGAAAAATAGCGGGTAAAATCGAGAGCCTAACAATTCCGAGGGCGATCATTCTTTCATTAATTGAAAATTTTAAATACTCGTAACACATCCACACGGTCTGTCGCGCCACAAAATATCTCTGCCCTCCCCTTCCCCTCCTCCCCCAATGACGTAGTAACTGAGCATCCGTTGTTTGTTTTTTCTGCTAACCAGCGAAAAGGTCACAACACATTGTAAATTTGAGTAAATTCACTTAAAATATAATTTTTAAGTTGGAAAATATGGACTTCGAAATTTTGTTTCTAAATCTAGATTCCAGACTTTTTAAAAATCCAGCCCAAAAACTAGCGATTTTCCAGACTTTTTTAAGTCTTAAATTCACTTTTCTAAATTCAAGACTTTTTCCAGACTGCGTAGGAACCCTGAATGTAACAAAGACCCTTTGTTAGACCTTAGTGCTGCTGCAGATATAGGAACAAAACATTACTTTGAGGGTTAAGCATTAACCTAAAAAATGTAAAGTGATAAAATACATGAGAAGAGTACATTGGATAAACTAAGACCTAAATGTAGTACTTTGAAGAGCAAGGCTTAAAACTTGTATACTGGGTAAAGGAAAATAAAGAACTAGTAGACTGAAATCTGAACAAAGAACTAAAAGCAGTACATGAGGAGCTGTAGTTGTAGTTCAATTGAAACAATATTTAAAACAAGTATATATGGACCAAAAAAAGTAATAGCTTCATAGATAGACAGAACGTGAATATAAAAAGAATAACTACTGCATCTAGAAGTGGATGAAGCAGAGTTCAGTCCCATGTTGGCACTAAAAATACTGAATGCTATCAAACCAACCAGTGAGTACCTGACACAGAAGAAAGTAGACACTCACTACAACAAATAATTGTCATTACTTGCCATAACGGCACACAGACTTAATTTTCTCTCTAGAGTATATTTGTGAATATGTGTTGTAAGTTTGAGTAGACAGACCCTACAAATTATATACAAGGCTACATTTCTGTAGGAGAAGCATCTGTTAAGTCAAAAATCTAAAAAGGGAAATGAAAGGTTAAAAAAAAACATTACATACACCATCATCCAGGTAATAATTCTGAAATAACAGACCAAGCTCTCTAAGGAAAGTTTTGAAAAAAAAAATAATACTACCAGGTTTTTCATAATTTAAAAGCCAGATAAGATAGGTTAAGCAAAAAAAAAAAAATTAAATAATTCACATTTAACAATATGTACAACATCACATGAAGTCTTCATATTCTATTCATTAGAAGATTGTATCTTATTATGACAACATTGAATGAATGCGAAGTAAATTAAGGTAATAAATGTTAATGGTTGCAATGTATGAGAGAAAATGAATACATATAAAAATTTTGTGGCTGATAAAAATTTAATAAAATTTAGTCATTCAAACATTGCAGAAAAAATATGTCAGTTATGCTACACAATGTGTGAATTTGTAGTATAAGCATTTTCAGAAAAATATTTATTTTTCACTTTATAAATAACTTCTACCAATTTTGTTTTTAAAAAGGTGCTTTTTATTTAATCTTAACCATTAATGTCCCATTCATTCTCCCAAAACTCCACCCATGACGGCCCAATGTAAGGAGCATAACTCTGTATGATCAAGTGAATAGTTTCACAAAATATTTGTTGTTGTCTAAATGAAATTGAAAATTAAGATAAAAAGTACTGCTTAATGTTGGGAATAAACCTGGCTTTCCAACAGTATTAAATAGAATATATTATATTCGGTACAAGTACAGAATAAAAATTAAAAATGTCGGAGAAAATTCAAAACAGGTCATTTTCGGTAGTCAACTTTATTTATTTTTGTCTAAACAACTATGCATCGAATTTAACAGTTAAATATCAATTTGGTTATGTTTAAGATATATAATTCATAAAATACATGCCAAGATACGTTTAGAGGCATTATTTTATTTTATTTTTAATATTAAATCTATTAAAAATAGGACAGATGAGTCTAAAATTTCGAGATAGAAAGAAACTGTTATTTTTTATCTTTCAAAAGCGCCATTGAAATTAGAAGACCGGAAAAGGATGCTGAAACTATCCGACTTCCTGTTTAGTTAAAAATTAGGATTTGTAGGCCAAATTTTAATGAAACAAATTTAATTTTTCTATGCGTATTGTAAGCGGGCGGCAGCGGGCGTTACGGGACATTAACTGTGTCGGGCGGCAGCGGGCGTTACGGGACATTAATGGTTAATTAAGTCTTTGTGATGATATGACAACAGCGAGTGATATGGTTTGAAATAGATGAAAAGTGTTAGACAACACATGGATGATGCTTAACATCTTTTGATAAATACTGCTTTTGTGAAAAATTCATAATTTAAAAAAAAAAAATTAGATTTGCATAATGGCTCATGTTAGAGTTTGTATCAAATATTTATAGTGCCCACTCTAAAGATTATGTTTCAGCTCATTGGATACAAAAACAAATCTATAATAGAAATAAACATCCAGTAAGACTTACACTCATCTAATGTAGGGCCAACACCCATCTAATGTAGGGCAAACACCCATGAAATGTAGAGCAAACACCCATTTAATGTAGGAACAACACCAATCTAATGTAATGCTAACACATCTAATGTAGGGCCAACACCCATCTAATGTAGGGCAAATACTCATCTAATGTAGGGCCGAAACCCATCTAATGTAGGGCCAACACCCATCTAATGTAGGGCCAACACCCATCTAATGTAGGGCCAACACCCATCTACTGTAACAACACCAACCTCAATTGAAAAGTCATGTTCCTCTGTGTACTTTGATTGCAAGTATCTTCTCCTGAAATAAATAAAAAAAAGATAATTAAAATGTACAAGGATATGTAGGATTAAACAAAACCTTTAATTAAATTATTTTTCATTACAATGAGCAACAAAACAAAAGTTATCTCTCTTTGGTTTCTTAAATAATGTAACAGGAAATCTCTGTCTTCAGAAATGAGCGGTGTGTACAGAGTTTAATAAAGCAACAACCACAATAAATCCGGACACCTATCTCTTAGTTAAAAAACACAAATCAACCTCAAATTTTTCTGACAAAGGATCCAAATTTTAAATTATGAGATTTGGCAAGGCGAGCGAAGTTACAATTCAACCCCCATTTATTTTAATGAAAAAACCCATAACAACCCCACTGCATCTTAAGGATTAGAGGCAATGCCACTCAGAAACCAGGCAACAAACTGGTTGACAGTTATTTAAATGGTTAGCCACAAGAAAAATGTCTTCATTTTTTATTGATCATAGATCTTGGTAAAATAATATAATAAATGAAGACAGTCTTCCTGTAGCTGATCATTTCAATAAAAGTAAAAACAATATTAAAACTGACTTTTTTGTTGCCGCTGTCCGGTTTTGCTACTATTTTAAAAACCACATGAACAAGGAAATGTGGTTAATACTCAAATTTGGCACACGAGCGCCAGATGGCTTGAACAAGCAAATGTCTTTCATCTAACCATTGCGCTAACAAACCCTCACTCCTATACATTGTCCATGTGTCCTTTAACAAGACATGTTTTCACTGCCCAGCTTAGTCCAAAGAAAAAATTCTGTTTGTTTGCATTTTTTGTATATCTTTAACCACTTTTGTGTATTGACGAAGACCTTGGGTATAAATGTCCATTGTTCCTGTTATTATTGTCTTGTATTTGTGAGGAGGATATTATTAAATTATACCTGATTTTACTAATATTTATTTGCATAAACCTCACTGCAGCTATAACATCATTCTTTATATTTATTAACAAAAATAAAATATCTCAATAAACTACAAGATCTAATATAAAAGGCCCTTAAAACAGACCTATTAGGGGTCGTCCATAAATGATGTCACACTCGTAGGGGGGAGGGGGTTCCGTAAATTTGTGACGGTGTGTGATGAGTGGGAAGGGGGTTCAGATGGTGTAATGTAACACTTTTGCATTATAAAAAGCATTGTTAGAAAACAAATTTTTTGATTTTAGAAAATTGTTTTAATAAATTGTAAGAGGAATTGATTAAAATAGTCTTTGTTGTTGACAGAGTTCTGAGTTCAGACAAGATTTTGGAAAAATATAGTATTTTAAGAAAAAATCAACTGCAATTCTGAGGGGGGTTGTAGGCTGAGGTGTGATGTCATTTTATGGGGGTCTGGCTTTTTGTGATGATGTGTGACGGAGGGAAGGGGGGGGGGGAGAGAGGTAAAAATCGTCAAAAGTGTGACATTTTCATATAATAATATTATGGATGACCCCTTAAGCATAAGGCCTAATAATTATGTAACAAACAGTAAAAACACAACTCAAATGACAACAATGCCGAGTGATTGATTTGACAGAGATTCACAGATGAAGAAAGTATTGAAAGTGACTCAACCAGTCAACCCAGTCACACAAATGACAACAAACTCACCTCCTGTCAACGATACCAAAACACCTTCGAACGCAGTTACCCATTATTATGAAATAGATCTAGATCTAAATGTGTTTTAATTAAGTGCATAGTTTCTACTATTTTATTTAAAATGCTAATTATATTTAGCATTATGTAAACATTTTAAACGTCTTCCCTTCTTTCAATTCTAAGAATAAACAATTTTTCACATGATCACAATTTGTTTTCACCGGAAGTGATACCACTTGTGAACCATACATTGTGTCTATGATAGGCCTAGCAGTACAAACGTTTCTTGATTCGATTAAAAAATTATTTATGCATAACCTCACAGCCATTTCAAAGTAGTTATCTTTTGCAACCAGTGCTTAAACCAAGGAAAGAAAATAAAAAGTTCTCCCTCTTATTATTTTCACTGCAATCTTCAAGATTAATCACTAATTAATACTCACGTATTTTATAGGAGGGACTTCAATAAGAATAAACATTTCTCATGTTTACATTAACAAAGTTATCGCCCGTTGATAACATTTTAGCAATTTTAACCATAAACGGCATTTAAAAAAAAATAATTAAATAACATATTACGGTAAATCTATATTCGTATAAAAAGTATTGATTACGCTGAGAAAAAAACTATCAGGTAATTAAGTTGAACTAATTATTTTGACTTTTGACCATCACATAAAAACAACCTAGATAGTGTTAAAATAAAGTAAAAATTAAGTTAACTTTATTGATTTTTAATTATTCTTTTTGCGGACTTAATACCACCTAATCAATTCGATTTTTGAAATTAATATCAATTAAAAAAGGAATGAGGTGGTCTTTGAATGACTGTTCACGATTTTTGCGACACCCCACCTCCCAACCATCGTCACACTTCATCTCACAAAGTTACACCCTACCTAAAATGAGGGCGCTCTCTAAACCAATTCCGCTCACCCTCCTTATTTTGGCACCCTTATATCGTAACAAACTGCAAAAATTTCATTTCTACAAAAAATGACAGTTGTTCGTAAAAAAAAAACAACGAGGTTGTTTCCCTTCCTTACGAGAGCAACCAAGCAAAAAATATTTTCCAGGTACGTTGGTTTTGCTGATGCATCGTGTATAAATACTTTAGACCAGGGGCGTAGCGAGGGGGGGGGGGGCGGGGGGGTGCGGACCGCACCGGGTGACACCATTTAGGGGGGTGACACCAAGGCAAAAAATAGCAAAATATATAGAGAAAAACTTGAAAGGGGGGGGGTGCAAATCGAAAATTTGAGGGGGTGGGTGCAAATCGAAAACTTGAAAGTTTGTCCCCGGGAAGGGTCGCTATGCCTCGGGGGGGGGGGGGGGTGACACCATTCAGTGCCGCACCGGGTGTCACCCGACCTCGCTACGCCACTGCTTTAGACAAAGGTCATTTGCAAATTGAGATCAAGATTAGGTAAATTGGTGAATTTTAATTAAAATGCACATAAATCTTTTAAAAAATGCAATCATTCCATAATAAGGGGGCGGGGAAAGAGGTCATTGGGGCACTATTTGATTCTTTTTTTTTTTTTTTTTTTTTTGCCTTTTTTTCTCGGCCTTCTGATGCTTAATTAATTAGTTTAGCAATGGGCATCCTAGCCCGTCCCTTGACGTCCTCTACCCAACGTCGTCTCTGCCTTCCCCTGCCTTCTCCCTCCTGGCACCGTGCCCTGTGTTACTGTTTTCGATAGGCTGTTAAATCGTGCCCCAAACACATACCATCGGCGTGTCTTTGTATTGACGATACTAAGTAGCTTAACAGTCAATTTTTAAACTATAATAAACATTTATTTGTGACGTTGTTTTTGGTTCAAATTTTTTACATAGCTGCGTGTCGTCACAAAAATATCCAAGAGTTTGACGTTATTGATGGGCGATCATTTTAAAGTTACCTTTAATTGTGTAACACAAAAAAGGGAAGGGGGGGGGGCGTTGGTTTCTCTTTTTTGTTATATCCATGGTGTTGTATTTTGTGTGGATAGTGGTTATGTTATCTGGTTTATTGTGTGTGGCGCGGTCGTTTATCGTTTTGTTATATTGTGTTGTGTTTTCTGGGAAAGGGGTTGGGTGTGTTTGGGGAGGGGGGGGGGGGGGACGGACGGACGGATCGGAGCTGAATTGGTGGCTGTTAGTCTTGTTGTAGGCCACTGTTACAGCTTTGGTTTCGAGAGTAAGATTTTTGCTCGAAAGTTCTCATTACTCTAGTCAGTTTCTAGACTTGCATTAATTGTATGTCAATGTGTGTGTGTGTGTGAACACACACACGCACACACACACACGCACGCACACACACACACACACGTATACGCACACGCACACGCACATACACATATACACACACTAACACACACATAATTATGTATCCTTACATAATGTGTGTGTGTGTCTATGTATGTAAAAGCTGAATACGAATCCCTAATGACGCAAATGATTGAATGATTGAAGTTTCGTGATTTTGATTAGATCCGTGAGATTGAATCTTCTGCACAAGGTACTCAATGCACAAATTGTTTGCGTATGCTCAAATCTAAATCAACTTATTGGTTAGGCGCATGATTGATAATAACTAAACCCACTAAAAACGGCTGTTTCAAAAATAAATAAAAAATGACTTGAAAATCGAGTTCACGCCTACTCAAAACATATTATCTTTCTCCAATAAAATATGAATTTTGAAATACAAAACATTTTTTTTTAAAACCAAAACAAGACAAGCGATTGAATAACTCGTTAAAAAAATTCTTATAAGATCATCGAATTACCGAAAGCAAATCTTGGAGTTTCAAATTCCTCATGAATAGATCGAATTAGCGATGGTGTGGGGGCCGCCGTCCTTACTGTCTGTGAAAATAAAACGATTAAATGTCGGTTCTCTCTTAGGATTTGTATCAGACAGCGCCACGCGATAACTCAGTTTGATTCACACCGAGGCTGCGTTAAACGCGGGTAATTTCTCGCTGACATAGCTTTAGCTGTGTCTTTCTTTGGCGAATCTCGGGGGAGAGGTGGGGTTGACCCCCTACAGATGAAATAAGTGGCGTTATGTTACCGCTCTGAGCTGTCACTTTACAACAAGATAAATGTATTTAAAAAGTTATGCAAAAATGAAGTAAAAAAGTACAATAACCAATTCGTAGAAAATAAAAGTTTTTTTTTTTTTTACAGTTTTGTGTAATATTGAATAATAAATAAACTATGTATGTTGGTTCATCCCCTTTAGGGAGCAAAACGAATAGGTCTCTATACTGAAAAAAAATGAGATACTGCATTTTCAGCTGGTTTTTGTTTTTTATAAAGCTATTTATATTTTATTTTATTTTTATTATATTTATTTATACATTTGTAAACTAAGAACTACTTAGCTCTAATGACAGTTGTATTAATGGAAAGTTAATCATCACTGCTTCAACATAGTTAACAGAAACATGATATTTTAACATGTAGCAAAACAAAAGGGACATTAATAAAAAATATCCAGCTGCAATTATTCTACATTGATAAACCTAATGTAGAAACATTATACCGTAATCAGTATTCAAATAGACTTCAAATACAATTTAAAATCAAGAACCAGTAGATGAGCACAAATCCTTATTAAACGCATAGTGATTTGGAAGGGGACACAATAAGAATAGGTTTCTATTGTAGGTGGCGAAACATGCTTTAGAACTAGTTTCTTATGAGGCTCTAATCGGCAATAGCTACTGACGTATACACTACTATTTAAAATACAAGTTAAAATGAAAGAGTTTTTTAAAATTCAGTCTGATGTATGGTTTTGTGAAATTAACTACCCGTTAGTATAAAATATAAAACGCAAAAGAAATAATATAAAAAAACCAACCAATTATTAAAGCTAAAACAAACAAAACAACAACAAGCAATTATTAAAATAGAGTCTTAAATAACAAAGTGTCATCGATTGTTGATAAGAAACTCTAAAAAAAATACGCAAGTAGCCATCGTCTCCAGAAATGACCGGAACTCGAATACCCATAATACCCATCCAATCCGATTGGTCAGATGAGAGAAAATCAATACTCCGCCTACTTGAACTGGCAGGTGACCACCGAGGCTGTGTGGTTATTATATTTTTCTGTACGATTTTACACTTCCTGTCAGCGAGCTCAAACCGGAAGCAGTTACCATACAAGGACGTCTGGGGGCCAGACTGGCGGGATACGTACAAGAGGTATTTTGAACAAGGTTTCTTTATTTAATGACGACTAGTGCAAGTGACTAGTGGGCTGGGCGTATTAAGGGGAATGGTTGTTAACAAATAGTTACGGGTTCTAAACCCCAGTCAGATGATGGTTGTTGGCTGGTGGGCAGCAAACTACATAGGGAGGAAACTCTTAAATTAAACAGGAGTGCAGGCCCTTGGAATACAAACTCCGGCAACTCTTGCGACATAACCAATGCCAAGTTGCAGTGGCGTCTCTTGGTCGGGTGACACCGGTAGTCCAGGATGGCACGCCCTCTGCCTACACTAATATGCAAGATAGACTAAATATATAGTCTGTTTGGTGTCATCCGCATCCCAGTTGATGTCACGCCGCATCAAATGCTTGCGTTTAGTTTTAATAAGGTACGAAATTAACTGGAAAAGCTGATTTTCTCTTTTAAAAAAGTTATATTTCGTTTTGGTTTCACCCCCCTTGGGTGGTGTCACCCGGTGTGGACCGCGCCCCCTCCCTTTAGCTCCCACTTTTTGTCGATACTACCAAGCTGTATAGTTAACAGAGTTTCTTTCAGGCACCACGTAGCATGTCCACCGCCCTCCAGATGAAATAGAAAATACACATAATTAATATAGAAAATATTTACTGAAATCAGTGTCTGTCCCATCGAATATTTTTTAAAAAATGTGTGAAAGAAACATTGTTAGGTAATACATCTCATATGAGTCCGTTAGTTTAGTGTAGAGAGAGAGGGGGGAGGGAAGAGTCCTGATATATGGGAAATAGCTGCACGTTCTCAACTAACTGCCTAGGCTTTTTTACAACAACTTCAGTATGAGTTCTGGTGAAAATAGCTTCCGGAAAAAGAACACATAATATTTGTTTAATTTATGTGACCTAAATATTATAATTAAAATATAACTCACAGACAGGTTTCTTTCATGTTTAATTAAACATAAATAAATATTTATATTTTTTTTTACTCAAAAACTCTAACAAAGTTTGATGCAAATGATGTAATCACCGCTGGTATGTTCGCTTAATGTGCATGTCTCAACATTGGTATTCAGCGCCCGTAGACGATTGCACATCCATATCTGTCTGGAATCTAGATCTCTGTATAGACTTTCAGACGCCAAGGATTCGCATAAAATACAACAGTCCCTTCCCGTTCATAGAGGACCCGCATTATTTGTTTGCATTTCCATCTTACAACATTAGCATTACTCCATTGGGAAGTGGATAATACATCCACCTCCCCTTCCCCAAAACTGGAATAGACGGATGACACCGGCTGTGGATAACGCATGTGGATTCGTTAACCGAATTTCGTCACTCAAGATAAATCATCAGCCTTGAACCCTTGACCTTTCACTCCATTTCTCACAGCCATTTTCTCTGCTTTGTTTATACGATCAGTATCTTTGTTGCTTCCGCTGGTTTATTTATTTTATTATTTCTTTATGTTTTTTGCTTTTAGTTCAGGGTAACATTTGCACTCAAAGAAAAACCAATCTTGTCATTCGGGCGTCAGTGTTGGCCTTGAAGGTGGTGAAAAAAAAAACCCTAGTCATTTGCGCCCCTTTCCCAACGCAATCCATACACGCAACTCGTCACCCCTGTATTCTTCTACAAAATATTTTCCCGGAGCTGTACAAGAAATATGGATTATTTTTTTTACCATTCGTAGAATACAATAACAGTTGACAGATCATAACAGATAACAGAATAAAATATTTATGGACAAAAAGAAAATAATAAATAATTCAGAATCAGGTGTCACGAATTCGTCGTCTGACGACATTTAAAAAAAAAAAAAACGCAATTGTTTAATGTTGGGTGTCTTCAAGATAGCAAATGATGAAGTAGGCTATTCTTTGAAAGAAAATATAATTTGATTTCCGAAACTAGATGCGTCATTCGTTTTTATAAACATGTGTTATCATCATCATCATCATCATCATCATCATCATCATCATCATCATCATCATCATCATCATCATCATCATCATCATCATCATCATCATCATCATCATCATCATAATCAGCATCATCATCATCATCATCATCATCACCATCACCATTATGTTCATCCACATCCACATCATCAATCATCATTATCATATCATCATCAACATTATAATTATATTCATCCTCATCATTATCATCACCACCAGCATAATAATGATGATGATGATGATGATGATGAGTATGATGATGATGATGATGATTATGATGATGCAGAAGAGAACACTGAGCACTCCCGGGAAGAACTAAACCACTTACGTACGGGCTGTGGTACAATGCAGTTTTCACATAGCTTCAGCTTTAAGCAGTGTATAATCACAAGATGATTGAATCTAGATCAACGTCTGCGTCCCCTTATATCGTGTTACCACCAAGAGATCGACACCTACATCGTCACCTGATAATACAACTTGACTACCCCCCATGTGCTTTAACCTACAAATCAATCGCCTGTTAATACAAGATCAACGCCCCCCCCCCCCCCTTGGCTCCTACAAATCAATTGTCAGCTAATATAAGATCAACGGCACCCCCCCCCCCCTTGGCCCTACAAATCAATTGCCAGTTTAATATAAGACCAAAGACCTCCCCCTGGACCCTACAAATCAATTGTCTGTTATCCATTCCCCCCCCCCCCCCCCTACACACACCCCTTGACGCCACGAAACAATTACACCCTTACCTCAACAGTCGCATGCTAGTATAAGGCCAAAGCCCCCCCCCCCCCAAATCTTCTTATCCCTACCAAACAACCACCTGCTAATGCAAGATTAATACGCCCCCCCCTCTCATTGTTAAACCTTCCCACATAGCCGCCTCTCAACACCCACACTCCATGTCTCCTGTCTGCAAATGACCTGCTGACCTCATCGTCTGCTCCCAAGGTCAAGGTCATTACAATGTCATGTCGTCCAGTCAACAACCCTGCTACCTTGACATTTAAATGACAATGTCATTGGATGATTGACATACTGATTGGATTTTTTTTTAACTGGTTGTGCCATCCAATCAAAACAAAACTTGATTGTTGAAAATTTACTTAAAAGAATCGAACTTTGATTATATTTTTTAAAAAAACTTTTTAAAAATATGGATGAAGAAAACAACAACAGCAACAAAACATTTTTTTTTTGCTTCATGTCACAATATTTGAAAATTTGACAAGAATTTTTAAAAATTGACAGAATTCGGCTAAATAGCTTTCGTTCGTTTAATCCGCCTAGTAAAAAATTTCGAGTTCGGATCCCGCGTCATCAGTCAGTTCCTTTCAGGAATCTCTTCGGAGGGGTATGTGGGGGAGGGGGGGGGGGGGGGGAGCACGACTATCGTCGCCCCCCCCCCCCCCCTCCCCCTGAACGAAACAGAATCTGTATATAAAATATATATTTAAGTGTCCAGCCACTCTCCTCCCGAAATTAAAGTCACCCCCCACCCCCTCCAACCCGGAAGTTACAAGTGTCCGAAGAAAAATGTCTGAAAGAAACGCTTTCCTCAGTCGACCCCAGCTCTACTGCCTACCTGAATTATCTATGGGGAAAGTTAAGACAGCTTGACACAGAAACCGACTTCACTTTCCTTTTGTATGTTGAGGTCTTAGAAAACAAGGGCTCTCCTTCATCTGACTTATAGATTGCTAGATCCGAAAGAGTAATTTACATATACAATTTCGATGTTATTAAAAAATTTACATAACTTCGCAATAAAAACTCCAGTCCTAAGTTTGAAATTACAAATGTCGTGTTTTTATAATCCTCCTAATCATTTAGAAAGTGCCTTCAATCAATTTGTGTTGGGGTTTTCTTAAAGCTGTTTCTCACTTTTTAATCATACTTTTTTTTTTTTGCAAGAAAAAAAAAAGAAATAAAAAGAAACACAACATTCGAATTAAGCTCTTGATATTTTGTTTCTCGTTTAATTTAGCTAAAAAGTCTGACTCTGCATTAAGCCAATCAGATGGAATATGATTAAAGGGAAATTATCAAAAATCAAGAAACAAGGGACACAATTCCTCTTAAATTACGTAAATCTGTTTAATTTAATAATGTTAATTTAGATAAATTGGTATTTCCACATTACATTTTAATGTTTACTTTACGAATAAAAAACAACACATTTTCAATAAAGTGATTTAACTTTAGATTGAGGTCACAACTAAATTTTAGAAAAACATCATTGAGACCCCATCAATGATTTGCTCCTCGGCTATATTTAGTAACAAACGACAGGCCGCTATTAGCTAGGTTAATGGCCGCTTTAGTCGGAGCAAAGTCGGACAGTTATAACAGAGTACAAGTCCTTGAAATTACTCGACGGGAATTCGCGTAGTGTATTATTATCACACGGGGACTCAGGGGGACGGGATTGATTTAGTTGCCTCCCTTTAGTCGATTCAATTAATCGAAGTGTGAAGGAAAATGACACGGTGATCGGCGGTGGAAAGTAGGGTGGTTAGAGTTAAGCGACAAGAGTGGAAGATGGATGGATATATGGATGGGTGGGTGGGTGGATGGATGGATGGATGGATGGATGGATGGATGGATGGATGGATGGATGGATGGATGGATGGATGGATGGATGGACGGATGGATGGATGGACGGATGGACGGATGGACGGATGGACGGATGGACGGATGGACGGATGGACGGATGGACGGATGGACGGATGGACGGATGGACGGATGGACGGATGGACGGGTGGACGGGTGGACGGGTGGACGGATGGACGGATGGACGGATGGACGGATGGACGGATGGACGGATGGACGGATGGACAAATGGACGGATGGACGGATGGACGGATGGACGGATGGACGGATGGACGGATGGACGGATGGACGGATGGACGGATGGACGGATGGACGGATGGACGGATGGACGGATGGACGGATGGACGGATGGACGGATGGATGGACGGATGGACGGATGGACGGATGGATGGATGGATGGATGGATGGATGGATGGATGGACGGATGGACGGATGGATGGATGGACGGATGGATGGATGGATGGATGGATGGATGGATGGATGGATGGATGGATGGACGGATGGACGGATGGGTGGATGGACGGATGGACGGATGGACGAACGGACGGATGGAGTGATGGACGGACGGATGGATGGATGGATGGATGGATGGATGGATGGATGGATGGATGGATGGATGGATGGATGGATGGATGGATGGATGGATGGATGGAAGGATGGATGGATGGATGGAAGAACAGTAGAATTAAGAAATGGTTGGATGAAGAATGAAAGAATGAAGAACGAATGGAGTGATCAACGAATGGACGGATCGAAGGATATATAAACTGATTGAGGGATAGATGGATGAATTGACCTCAGCTATTTGCAATACATTCTTCAATTTTCATTTCATTATTCTTTTTTACGCACTTTCCTAAATCATCGTGGAAAAAAAAAAATTCTACTAAAAATGACACGAATAATTTTTCCCTGTCATTAGAAATCTATTTATCACAATGGAACGAAGACAGAAAATGATTCACAAAGCCTGGCTTTGACACCTGAAGAACTCTCCAACTCGTCTCGCCATGGGGTGGTTTAGACTTAAAGACAGCGTCTTACATTGGTTGACCAGCTAGTGAGGTCACCACATTTAGAACCTACTTCTTACAGCGAATTTAATTAAACCAATACGGAAGTTGTATCACTTTAGGTACGGTGTTGTTACAAACGTTTAACGGCGTAGTTATAGATATGGAACAAATATTAGATATTTATTGTAATAATAAAATGTTTAGTCGTATGGGGTCGTCCATAAATGACGTCATACTCGTAGTGGGGAGGGGGAATCCATATTTTCGTTACGGTGTGTGATGAGGGGGGTGGGGGGGGGGGGGGGTTAGATGGAGTTACCTCACTTTTTGCATTATAAAAAAGCAATGTTAGAAAACGAGTTTTAGCCGTTATTTCGCGTTTTAGAAAACGGTTTTAATAAATTGTAATAGGAATTGATCAAAATACTCTAAGTTGACAGAGACAAGATTTTGGAAAAAATATCGATGTTTTAAGAAAAATTCAACAGCAATTTTGAGGGGTGTTGTAGGCTGAGGTGTCACGTCATTTTATGGGGGGGGGGGGGGGGGGTATCTGGCTTTTTTCGACGACGTGTGACGAAGGGGAGGGGGGAGGTAAAAATCGTCAAAAAAAAGCGTGACGTCATTTATGGATGACCCCTATCCTGTAGAAAGCGAGGAGAGGTCCATGATTTAATTAAATAAAGTACAAAATTTTAGACCTTTGCCTAAAAGTATTAGAAATATTCGACGATCAAGGTTAAAAAACAATTCCAAACTGTTCTATCAATATAACAAAAAAAAAATATTAGAGCTATGTAGCTTCTTTTGCGTTTTGTATTTACGGTTCTGATTATATTATCTTATCAGAAGCTAAGGAGTATTTTTTAAGTTGGGTTTACAAAAACCCATAACTGTCTTCTCAAAGTTTGAAAAGTTGGCCTATGGAAATAATTAAAACGGGGGTCTCTTATAAGAGAAATCACCTTTTTTTTCAACAGTATTGTAAAAGCAATATAATAGTAAAAATATATATATATATATATTAAAATAAAAATCCACCCCATAACAACTAGTGCATGTATGACTGGCTTTTTTGCACGATTCAGCGTTGCACCCACCCACCTTATTCACAATAGCAGCACCATTATTTTGGCAGCATTAGAAGTAATCGTTTCTTTTAAAATGCTAATGGATTTCGTTTACTCACTGAGCCCACATCACGCGTCGTTCACAGCATCATTTCTATAACCGTTTACGTGTTTTTAACGCCCACAATTTTTAGAAGTTGGGAGTTACTTTTCAATTCCTTGAACTTCATTAATGTTAGGATCAAGATTAAACTCAGCGTTAAAGTCAGGCTTAGGGATAAAGTTAGGGGTAAGTTTAACATCAGTGTTAGGGAAGAGATTGGTTTGTAGCCTGAAGTTCTTGAGTTTAATCCTTGTTCGGACTTGTGATTGTAAGACGTCCCTGAGAGCACTCAGCTCTGACGGGTACCTGACTTCCATTGGGGAAAGTAAAGGCGGCTGGGTGTAGTGGGAACCACATTTTCACTTCATATCCTGAGATCAAGAATCATTACCTCTACTTCATCTGCCTAATCGATCGCTAGGTCTAAATCAACTTTACTAACGATATGGCCAGGATCGCGTTTAACATCAGGTTTAGGGTAGTGGATACTAATTAAATTAGGGCTTCGAATCCGTCACTTCGACGGTTTGATATCGAGATATTTCAATGAAAGTCTTCAACTTCTTCACTAAAACTACCCTAATCTTAAATCTTCACTAAAACACCCCTAATCTTAAATCTTCACTAAAACACCCCTAATCTTAAATCTTCACTAAAACACTCCTAATCTTAAATCTTCACTAAAACACCCCTAATCTTAAATCTTCACTACGACACCAATAATCTTAAATCTTCATTACGAGACCAATAATCTTAAATCTTCCTTACGACACCAATAATCTTAAATCTTCATTACGACACCCCTCATCTCAAATAACCACGACACCCCTCATCTCAAATAACCATGACACCCCTCATCTCAAATCACCATGACACCCCTTATCTTAAATCACCACGAAACCCTTCATCTCAAATCACCACGACACCCTCTTAATCCATATCTAATCCTTAAGCCTTCAATGCAGTGTCTCGAGCACCACACTTAGTGGCTAAAACCCTTCCTCTTCTGCGTTCTTAATTTTTAGTTTTGGAACAGATTTCCGGAAGAGATTCCTTCCAACACAATGAAATATACGTGTCAACTTGTTATGCGCCTTCTTTTATTTTAGGATTTGCTTCCATAGCCATTGTCCAACCAAGAACAAACTACAAGACAGCAGTTGTTTGATTTTGGAGTTGTCTCTCCTAGAACAGTTGCTGTCCCCAGCTGTCGAGCCTCATCTGCCCAAAGGTTTGAGACTTTTCGGTTTAGCAACCATGAGCGTTACTGACTCGACCACGCCGACCCCTGCTAAAACCCCCATTAAGCGGATAATGACCCAAATAACCCGAATACGTTAATACCCAGGCTGGACCCGTGTTCCTTTTGACCAATTAAACGACTCTGCCAATTAACAAGTGCCTCTACTATACGGAATCCACCATAATTCAGACTTGCAAACAAAATCAAAATGGCGTCGTAAATATATGGATTGTTCCAGTTTATAAACCATCTATAATCAGGTTAATACAAATATTTTCAATATATCACCACCGATATATGGCTCTAGCTAATTTACTTCATTTTTTGTATTTCAATATATTAACCGCAAAAAATACATTTTATGACTAAGTAATGCTAAGTGATTCAACATATTAGCTGTGATATTTACACATATCAAAGACCATATCTCCATAACGTGAGTAGTGCGACGACATCGACGAATTCACAGATGTAGGTTAATGAGTAGGGAATGAAATGCACCTTGTAGGTCAATGTCCGGAGTTAAATAAAGCAGTCAATGAAAATTGCCTGGTTTTACTCTTTAAAATTTTCGAAAACACAAAACAAGTCTTAATGAGGTTAACGGCATGTTTTTTAGTTTAATTTAAAAAAATTGCATGAAAGATGAAAAAAAGTTTGTTTTTCTCAACTAACGACTGATAATAACTATTTAATCATGAGAACAGAAAATCAGAGTTAACTTGCGTAAGTAGTACAGTACCCATTCGAACGTCAGGCTCCACAGGGCAGGTGAAGTAGATTTCACCTATTTCTGTGACCTTGGCATATGACGGATAGTTTGGTCAGCATTATGCCCAGCCGCCTTTGCTTTCAATAACTTGAGTCAGGTACCCAACAGAATTTGACGTGAGTTTGGTTCTTCATTATGCCCAGCCGCCTTTACTTTGAATAACTTGAGTCAGGTACCCATCAAAGCTGGGTGGGCTCACGTTCGTCCTATGAGACCAAGTCTGGATGCGAACTCGAGACATTTGGGTGAGCAGTTGTACCTACTTACGTAGCTTGAGAAAAATCATTACAATTTTTTTAATCAATATAGTCAACATTAGTTCTAGGGTAAAAAGTTGAATTCACTCACAGTTATATGGATTTTAAAGATTATTAATTGAACTCCTATAGTCATTTAACTCAAAGAACTTAAGTTTAAGTTTTAAAATTAGTTACGCAAAAGCGTTGAAACTTCTCTAACCATGTATTAAATCTGTCCCGACAAGAACCAATGAATGCAGAGGCGTAGCGACCCTTCCCGGCGCACAGGGGAAAACGTTCTATTCGCACCCTCCCCTCAAGCTTTCGATTTGCACACCCCCTTCAAACGTTCGAATTGCACCCCCCCCCTCAAGCTTTCGATTTGCATCCCCCCCTCAACCTTTCAATTTGTTTTTCTAACCCATTTTGGCGCCCCCTAAGGTCGGCGCCCGGGTACATGTGTCCCCCCTGCCCCCCTCCCTCGCTACGCCTCTGAATGAATGAGTAATGTATCCAACTTGAACTAGACGCTTTAGCTTTCAAGAAAACTAGACAAATTAGTTTTCAAGATACAAAATAAAAAAATACACACTTAAAATAGAAGCTTTTCCCCGAAAATAATCTTTTAAAACTTATTTTGTGTTAAATCTAAAAACCAGAATCTGGACAATTTGAAAAAAAAAAACACAACCGCTTTTCTTTATTCGAGAAATAATTACCACCATTAGATCTACTTCTCAAGATTCTCATCTGAACTACATTTCACGTTCTGCGACTTCGACTTGTAGGCGGGGGTTGTTCCCCTTTTCGTCCATTTGGGTACAGACGTTACAAAAGTAGGCCGCCTCCATTTTTTATTTCACCCACATCAACATATTGTTACATATTTTGGTCAACGCATGCGCAGTTAAACAGACGTCATTGCCGTCGGTTTGAAATTAACAGGCGCAAGATGAAGAGAGAAAACAAGTAGAGATATAGGATACAATGAGACCCAATTACACTAAACACAAAGACGCCTTCAGTTTAAACGTAATTAAGAAATTTTTTTAAGACTCGGTTCTGGATAATTAGATTGATTGTTTTCTGTCATTAAATTTGAAATAAATGCGTCTTTAAAAGAAAAAAAAAATGTCGAACAATTCCCTTTAACTAGCAATTCCAAAATAAAAAAAAAGTTATAAAGATTATTTTTTTTTTTAAAATGCGTTTTGTTCTAGACGGCTGCAACGCGAATTAATGAGTTTTCGTAATTAGATTAATTTAGCTAACGTCATGCCTGAATTAAATCCACGCAAGAACTAAAGTCATGAAAAAAAAAAAAAAAAAAAAACTCATGGGTTTTTCAAACTTCAGTCAATCCAGTACAAAAGTAATCAAAGAAATCATAGACCTATAGGTATGAGTGTCATCAAATATTTAAAATCATCAAAAAAATCTGAGTCATATAGGTAGGAATGTCATCAAAGATTGAAAGTCATCAAAGAAATTACGTCATCAATGAACTTCAGGAAATAGTAATAATGTCTCATAAGAACTTAGTGTTTTCTAAAAAAAAAATCAAATTATTTAAAGCAATCAAAGAACAAAAGTTTTCTATTAAATAAATTTTACTAAGAATCTAATTATTTAAAGTTATTGAAGAAGAAATGCTATCTAAGAACTAGTATTGGCTAAGAACCTTAGGGGGGGCACCAAATTGAAAAGTTTGAGGGGGGGGGGGGGTGCAAATGAAAAGTTCGAGGGGGGGGGGAGGTGCAAATCGAAAATTTGCTGCCGAGGGGGGCGCCAAATTGAAAGTATGTCCCCGGGCGCCGGGAAGGGTCGCTACGCCTCTGGTCAAGTCACCCTCAACTTAAAGCAAATCACTTTCTGTTATAATTAAGTGTGAGTCCCCTTGAACTAAAGTAAAGTCACCCTCAAATAAAATCAAGTCACCCACAACTAAAGTCAAGTCACCAAAGACCTTATGACCTCTATAATTTTCAAGTTTTCGCTACGCCCAAGTCACCCTCAGCTAAACTCATTTAAGAAATCAACTAATTACAACAGCTAATTATCTCCTAACTTCCCATGTAATTGATGCTAGGGTCATTGCTCTACCCAGCCTATTAACGAATACATCGCTCTCATCAGCGATAGAAACTAGACGACACACGTCAGCAACACTGTACTGCGTCATCACAATTTTAAAAAGGTACTAGGAAAATTTAACGAAATCCACACCAGTTGTTTTTTATGTCACTGACATGTCGTCAAAAGAACTCTTTTTTGGTGTGTTTAGAATGACTCGTCTAAAAATGACGTTTAAGTTTTGAAGGTTTCATAGACTCAAGACTGATTACAATTTTGAACAGTGCGCATTGTTTCTTCTTTATTCCATTTCCAGTTTGGGAACCCGTGTACTAAATATTTTTTTTAAAATCTTACAATCCGGGTTTGAACACTTAACTTTGGGTTAATTTTAATTATATTTTTAAAACATATGGAGACAAACTTTCTAGAAATAGCCAAATTAAAATAGTTTTTAAATTAAATTCTTTATGAAAAATTAATAGATCCCATTTTCTTTTTGAAATTGGCCTTTTCTTGTGTTTGAGGTGGGTTCCACTACACCCGATTAATTTATTTTTTTTCGTACCTAATTCGTCCATTTTAGGTGTAATATTTTATGGGATATCCTCCAACACAGCGGTGTATTACATGTCAACATGTTGTGCACTATACAGCCAGCTGACTCCTACTTCACCATATTTTTCTGTCTGGCTTTTCTTCCAATTTCATTGTTCACTCAAGAACACACTACACGGCAGCAGTTATTTGATTTTAGAGTTGTCTCTCATAAATAGGTAGCTGTCTCAGCTTTCTCTCGTATACGGTTATTATCGGTAATTAGTTTGTGCTAATTAGCCAGACAGGCTATAACTGGGTTCTTCTGCTTGGTTATTAATATTGTAATGTTGGGTGGGTTTCCTCAAACATAATTATTATTATTTATTATATGTCGACCAATCATGCGTCATAAAAGACTGTCGACTCAGTTTTCAGCTTGCTTTTCTTTCTGGGTATACTTCCATAGACTTTGTCTATCCAAGAACAAAATACAAGCCAACAGTTCTATTTTCTGTCGTAGATAGGTTTAGAACAGTGTTAAGATTCGAGAATTTTTCTCACCCGGGTAAACCAGACACTAGACACGCGAATTTTCAACCAGGTTTTTAAAAAAAATATTCTCCCACAGTGCGCCCCCCCCCCTCCCCGTTTGAGACATGTTTGATCACGAGACAAACCTACATTTAGAGCTTGAGTCCCGAACTCGTGACTTACTGGTCAGCAAGTGTGTGGCTTACAGTTAAATTACACTGTCCTCCCACTGTCTATAGCTAACTTGCCTCATCTTGCCGGGGGTTCGAACTCAGTACTTTTGGAGTTAGTATGCAAAGCAATCCCGTCCTATCCCCGATTTTACCTGTTGTACAAATACGCAGCACACAAATACAAAACGTTTTATATCCCCCCCATCTCCTTCGAACTCCCCACCACACCCGTCCAGTATAGAAAATAATCATCTGTTAGAGCCCCCTCCCCACCCGTCCAGTATAGAAAATAATCATCTGTTAGAGCCCCCCCCCACCCCACCCGTCCAGTATAGAAAATAATCATCTGTTAGAGCCCCCCCCACCCGTCCAGTATAGAAAATAATCATCTATTAGAGCCCCCCTCCCCCTCCCGTCCAGTATAGAAAATAATCATCTGTTAGAGCCCCCCCCCCCTCCCGTCCAGTATAGAAAATAATCATCTGTTAGAGCCCCCCCCCACCCGTCCAGTATAGAAAATAATCATCTATTAGAGCCCCCCTCCCCCTCCCGTCCAGTATAGAAAATAATCATCTGTTAGAGCCCCCCCTCCCGTCCAGTATAGAAAATAATCATCTGTTAGAGCCCCCCCCCCCTCCCGTCCAGTATAGAAAATAATCATCTGTTAGAGCCCCCCCCCCACCCGTCCAGTATAGAAAATAATCATCTATTAGAGCCCCCCTCCCCCTCCCGTCCAGTATAGAAAATAATCATCTGTTAGAGCCCCCCCTCCCCCCCCCCCACCCGTCCAGTATAAAAAATAATCATCTATTAGAGCCCCCCTCCCCCTCCCGTCCAGTATAGAAAATAAGCATCTGTTAGAGCCCCCCCCCCCCACCCGGCCAGTATAGAAAATAATCATCTATTAGAGCCCCCCTCCCCCTCCCGTCCAGTATAGAAAATAATCATCTGTTAGAGCCCCCCCCCCCCCTCCCGTCCAGTATAGAAAATAATCATCTGTTAGAGCCCCCCCCCCCCACCCGTCCAGTATAGAAAATAATCATCTGTTAGAGCCTCCCCCTCCCGTCCAGTAAAGAAAATAATCATCTGTTAGAGCCCCCCCCCCTCCCGTCCAGTATAGAAAATAATCATCTGTTAGAGCCCCCCCCCCCCCTCCCGTCCAGTATAGAAAATAATCATCTGTTAGAGCCCCCCCCCACCCGTCCAGTATAGAAAATAATCATCTATTAGAGCCCCCCTCCCCCTCCCGTCCAGTATAGAAAATAATCATCTGTTAGAGCCCCCCCCCCCTCCCGTCCAGTATAGAAAATAATCATCTGTTAGAGCCCCCCCCCCCTCCTCCCCCTCCCCCCACCCGTCCAGTATAAAAAATAATCATCTGTTAGAGCCCCCCCCCCCCACTCCTCCCCCTCCCCCCACCCGTCCAGTATAAAAAATAATCATCTGTTAGAGCCCCCCCCTCCCGTCCAGTATAAAAAATAATCATCTGTTAGAGCCCCCCCCCCACCCGTCCAGTATAGAAAATAATCATCTGTTAGAGATCCCCCCTCCCCCCACCCGTCCAGTATAGAAAATAATCATCTGTTAGGGCCCCCCCCCCACCCGTCCAGTATAGAAAATAATCATCTGTTAGAGCCCCCCCCCCCCCCACCCGTCCAGTATAGAAAATAAGCATCTGTTAGAGCCCCCCCCCACTCGTCCAGTATAGAAAATAATCATCTGTTAGAGCCCCCCCCCCCCTCCCGTCCAGTATAGAAAATAATCATCTGTTAGAGCCCCCCCCCCCCCCACCTACTCGTCCAGTATAGAAAATAATCATCTGTTAGAGCCCCCCCCCACCTACTCGTCCAGGATAGAAAATAATCATCTGTTAGAGCCCCCCCCCCACCCGTCCAGTATAGAAAATAATCATCTGTTAGAGCCCCCCCCCTCCCCCCACTTACTCGTCCAGTATAGAAAATAATCATCTGTTAGAGCCCCCCCTCCCCTCCCCCCCCTCCCCACCCGTCCAGTATAGAAAATAATCATCTGTTAGAGCCCCCCTCCCCCTCCCGTCCAGTATAGAAAATAATCATCTGTTAGAGCCTCCCCCTCCCGTCCAGTATAGAAAATAATTATCTGTTAGAGCCCCCCCTCCCCCCCCCACCCGTCCAGTATAGAAAATAATCATCTGTTAGAGCCCCCCCCCCCCACCTACTCGTCCAGTATAGAAAATAATCATCTGTTAGAGCCTCCCCCTCCCGTCCAGTATAGAAAATAATCATCTGTTAGAGCCCCCCCCCCACCTACTCGTCCAGTATAGAAAATAATCATCTGTTAGAGCCCCCCCCCCCACCCCCACCCGTCCAGTATAGAAAATAATCATCTGTTAGAGCCCCCCCCCCACCCGTCCAGTATAGAAAATAATCATCTGTTAGAGCCTCCCCCTCCCGTCCAGTAAAGAAAATAATCATCTGTTAGAGCCCCCCCCCCACCCGTCCAGTATAGAAAATAATCATCTGTTAGAGCCCCCCCCCCCACCCCCACCCGCCCAGTATAGAAAATAATCATCTGTTAGAGCCCCCCCCCCCCCCCCACCCGGCCAGTATAGAAAAAAATCATCTGTTAGAGCCCCCCCCCTCCCGTCCAGTATAGAAAATAATCATCTGTTAGAGCCCCCCCCCCCACCCGTCCAGTATAGAAAATAATCATCTGTTAGAGCCCCCCCACCCGTCCAGTATAGAAAATAATCATCTGTTAGAGCCCCCCCACCCGTCCAGTATAGAAAATAATCATCTGTTAGAGCCCCCCCCACCCCCCACCCGTCCAGTATAGAAAATAATCATCTGTTAGAGCCCCCCCCCCCACCCGTCCAGTATAGAAAATAATCATCTGTTAGAGCCTCCCCCCACCCGTCCAGTATAGAAAATAATCATCTGTTAGAGCCTCCCCCTCCCGTCCAGTATAGAAAATAATCATCTGTTAGAGCCCCCCCCCCACCCGTCCAGTATAGAAAATAATCATCTGTTAGAGCCTCCCTCCCCCCCACCCGTCCAGTATTGAAAATAATCATCTGTTAGAGCCCCCCCCCCCACCCGTCCAGTATAGAAAATAATCATCTGTTAGAGCCCCCCCCCCCCCCACCCGTCCAGTATAGAAAATAATCATCTGTTAGAGCCTCCCCCCACCCGTCCAGTATAGAAAATAATCATCTGTTAGAGCCTCCCCCCTCCCCCCACCCGTCCAGTATAGAAAATAATCATCTGTTAGAGCCTCCCCCCACCCGTCCAGTATAGAAAATAATCATCTGTTAGAGCCTCCCCCCTCCCCCCACCCGTCCAGTATAGAAAATAATCATCTGTTAGAGCCTCCCCCCACCCGTCCAGTATAGAAAATAATCATCTGTTAGAGCCTCCCCCCTCCCCCCACCCGTCCAGTATAGAAAATAATCATCTGTTAGAGCCCCCCCCCCCCCACACGTCCAGTATAGAAAAAAAATCATCTGTTAGAGCCTCCCCCCACCCGTCCAGTATAGAAAATAATCATCTGTTAGAGCCTCCCTCCCCCCACCCGTCCAGTATAGAAAATAATCATCTGTTAGAGCCTCCCCCTCCCGTCCAGTATAGAAAATAATCATCTGTTAGAGCCCCCCCCCCCACCCGTCCAGTATAGAAAATAATCATCTGTTAGAGCCTCCCTCCCCCCCACCCGTCCAGTATAGAAAATAATCATCTGTTAGAGCCTCCCCCCCACCCGTCCAGTATAAAAAATAATCATCTGTTAGAGCCCCCCCCCACCCGTCCAGTATAGAAAATAATCATCTGTTAGAGCCCCCCCCACCCGTCCAGTATACAACATAATCATCTGTTAGAGCCTCCCTCCCCCCCACCCGTCCAGTATAGAAAATAATCATCTGTTAGAGCCTCCCCCCCACCCGTCCAGTATAAAAAATAATCATCTGTTAGAGCCTCCCCCCCACCCGTCCAGTATAAAAAATAATCATCTGTTAGAGCCCCCCCCCCCACCCGTCCAGTATAGAAAATAATCATCTGTTAGAGCCCCCCCCACCCGTCCAGTATAGAAAATAATCATCTGTTAGAGCCCCCCCCCCCCCCACCCGTCCAGTATAGAAAATAATCATCTGTTAGAGCCTCCCCCCACCCGTCCAGTATAGAAAATAATCATCTGTTAGAGCCTCCCTCCCCCCACCCGTCCAGTATAGAAAATAATCATCTGTTAGAGCCTCCCCCTCCCGTCCAGTATAGAAAATAATCATCTGTTAGAGCCTCCCCCTCCCGTCCAGTATAGAAAATAATCATCTGTTAGAGCCCCCCCCCCCACCCGTCCAGTATAGAAAATAATCATCTGTTAGAGCCTCCCTCCCCCCCACCAGTCCAGTATAAAAAATAATCATCTGTTAGAGCCCCCCCCCACCCGTCCAGTATTGAAAATAATCATCTGTTAGAGCCCCCCCCCCACCCGTCCAGTATAGAAAATAATCATCTGTTAGAGCCCCCCCCCCCCACACGTCCAGTATAGAAAATAATCATCTGTTAGAGCCCCCCCCCACACGTCCAGTATAGAAAATAATCATCTGTTAGAGCCCCCACCCACCCGTCCAGTATAGAAAATAATCATCTGTTAGAGCCCCCCCCCACCCGTCCAGTATAGAAAATAATCATCTGTTAGAGCCCCCCCCCCCACCCGTCCAGTATAGAAAATAATCATCTGTTAGAGCCCCCCCCCCACTCGTCCAGTATAGAAAATAATCATCTGTTAGAGCCCCCCCCCCTACCCGCCCAGTATAGAAAATAATCATCTGTTAGAGCCCCCCCCCCTACCCGTCCAGTATAGAAAATAATCATCTGTTAGAGCCCCCCCCCCTACCCGCCCAGTATAGAAAATAATCATCTGTTAGAGCCCCCCCCCCTACCCGCCCAGTATAGAAAATAATCATCTGTTAGAGCCCCCCCCTCCTCCCCCTCCCGTCCAGTATAGAAAATAATCATCTGTTAGAGCCCCCCCCCCCCCCCGTCCAGTATAGAAAATAATCATCTGTTAGAGCCCCCCCCCCCCCACTCGTCCAGTATAGAAAATAATCATCTGTTAGAGCCCCCCCCCCCACCCGTCCAGTATAGAAAATAATCATCTGTTAGAGCCCCCCCCCCACCCGTCCAGTATAGAAAATAATCATCTGTTAGAGCCCCCCCCCCCCACCCGTCCAGTGTAGAAAATAATAATCTGTTAGAGCCCCCCCCCCCACCCGTCCAGTATAGAAAATAATAATCTGTTAGAGCCCCCCCCCCACCCGTCCAGTATAGAAAATAATCATCTGTTAGAGCCCCCCCCCCCCCCCCCCACCCGTCCAGTATAGAAAATAATCATCTGTTTGAGTCCCCCTCCCCCCACCCGTCCAGTATAAAAAATAATCATCTGTTAGAGCCCCCCCCCCTCGTCCAGTATAGAAAATAATCATCTGTTAGAGCCCCCCCCCCCCCCCACCCGTCCAGTATAGAAAATAATCATCTGTTAGAGCCCCCCCCTCCCCCCACCCGTCCAGTATAGAAAATAATCATCTGTTTGAGCCCCCCCCCCACCCGTCCAGTATAGAAAATAATCATCTGTTAGAGCCCCCCCCCTACCCGCCCAGTATAGAAAATAATCATCTGTTAGAGCCCCCCCCCCTACCCGCCCAGTATAGAAAATAATCATCTGTTAGAGCCCCCCCCCCCCTACCCGCCCAGTATAGAAAATAATCATCTGTTAGAGCCCCCCCTCCTCCCCCTCCCGTCCAGTATAGAAAATAATCATCTGTTAGAGCCCCCCCCCCCCCCCCACCCGTCCAGTATAGAAAATAATCATCTGTTAGAGCCCCCCCCCACCCGTCCAGTATAGAAAATAATCATCTGTTAGAGCCCCCCCCCGTCCAGTATAGAAAATAATCATCTGTTAGAGCCCCCCCCCCCCACTCGTCCAGTATAGAAAATAATCATCTGTTAGAGCCCCCCCCTACCCGCCCAGTATAGAAAATAATCATCTGTTAGAGCCCCCCCCCCCTACCCGCCCAGTATAGAAAATAATCATCTGTTAGAGCCCCCCCCCTACCCGCCCAGTATAGAAAATAATCATCTGTTAGAGCCCCCCCCCCCTCCTCCCCCTCCCGTCCAGTATAGAAAATAATCATCTGTTAGAGCCCCCCCACCCGTCCAGTATAGAAAATAATCATCTGTTAGAGCCCCCCACCCGTCCAGTATAGAAAATAATCATCTGTTAGAGCCCCCCCCACCAGTCCAGTATAGAAAATAATCATCTGTTAGAGCCCCCCCACCCGTCCAGTGTAGAAAATAATCATCTGTTAGAGCCCCCCCCCCCACCCGTCCAGTATAGAAAATAATCATCTGTTAGAGCCCCCCCCACCCGTCCAGTATAGAAAATAATCATCTGTTAGAGCCCCCCCCCCCCCACCCGTCCAGTAAAGAAAATAATCATCTGTTAGAGCCCCCCCCCCTCCACCCGTCCAGTATATAAAATAATCATCTGTTAGAGCCCCCACCCACCCGTCCAGTATAGAAAATAATCATCTGTTAGAGCCCCCCCACCCGTCCAGTATAGAAAATAATCATCTGTTAGAGCCCCCCCCCCCCCACCCGTCCAGTAAAGAAAATAATCATCTGTTAGAGCCCCCCCCCCCCTCCACCCGTCCAGTATATAAAATAATCATCTGTTAGAGCCCCCACCCACCCGTCCAGTATAGAAAATAATCATCTGTTAGAGCCCCCCCCCCCCACCCGTCCAGTATAGAAAATAATCATCTGTTAGAGCCCCCCCCCCCCCACCCGTCCAGTATAGAAAATAATCATCTGTTAGAGCCCCCCCCCCACCCGTCCAGTATAGAAAATAATCATCTGTTAGAGCCCCCCCCCCCACCCGTCCAGTATAAAAAATAATCATCTGTTAGAGCCCCCCCCCCCACCCGTCCAGTATAAAAAATAATCATCTGTTAGAGCCCCCCCCCCCCCACCCGTCCAGTATAGAAAATAATCATCTGTTAGAGCCCCCCCCCACCCGTCCAGTATAGAAAATAATCATCTGTTAGAGCCCCCCCCCCACCCGTCCAGTATAAAAAATAATCATCTGTTAGAGCCCCCCCCCCCACCCGTCCAGTATAGAAAATAATCATCTGTTAGAGCCCCCCCACCCGTCCAGTATAAAAAATAATCATCTGTTAGAGCCCCGGTTGGATTGGGTGAAGGTGCTACCACGTGACGTCAGGAGCTGGAATGATTTAGGTGCCATATACAAGATTTGGGTCAAGCGTCTATTAATAAATTCCCGAGGAAAATGAAATGTAATTAATTGATAAGACTGGGAGTGTCTGTGATGGGTGGCGAGGGGGGTGGGGGGTGGGGGTGGGGGGGGGAGGGGTGGAGGGTTACTCCCAGACGCGGTCTGTCAACGAATTTTTTTTTCCAGTTTATGATACTGTCCAGAAATTAGCGCAGACAAACTTATTGTGATATTTTTTTCATGTTTTCTTGTAACGACTGTTTTTGTGCAATGGTGTAAGCTTTATCCACATTTGATGTTGTTTTTTGTCATGTTAACATTATACGATTTGGTCTTGTAAACCTCTAACGTTTTCGGTCTTGTTGATATTTAAATGTTTCTGTCCTATTCCCTGGTCGTTATTAAGCGCACGAGCAGACATCGAACCCTACAGTTAGAAATACACACCACACACCAAATTCCGCCATCTCTATACCACACAATATATTGCCCAGCCCCCACACATCACACACTATATCCCCCACACTCTGCACGCAACATTCCCCCCACCCATAATCCACACACCACACACGGTATGTCTTTTAACCTCTACACTATACTCCCCATTCCCGACACACCACACACCATACTCCCCCATCCCCCAGACGACAAACTACCCCATCCCTACACACCACACTCCCCCCGCCTCTACTAACAAACCACAACCAAACCTTCCATACCTTTATATCAAACCCTTTCACCTCCTCCTTTGAATAACCCTGTCCACAAACGTCTTAAGTAACACCAGTCTTCCTCCGCCCAGTCTCTTTACAACTCCAAAGTAATATGAAAATGGTTTCCATATCTTTCAAAATTCTGTCTGGCCGTGGTAATGAAATACCGTACTGTTCCCTATAAACCCGAAGCACATCTTAGCTATAAAATTACATCCAATGAAATTATTCATTTTTTTGTTATATTTTATTTCTTTTATGGGGTATAGGCCGTGCTGGCTAGACATTGTTCGTGTGAGTTCGGTGTAGTCGATATTCAACCACAGGAGTGATAGCACTGGATGGAGGGAATTGAAAGAGTAAAGTTGTGTGTAGTGAACGACAATCGAGTTGTCGATTAGCTGAAACTAAATATAGGCCTACGTAGAGTGAGTATGGTCAATATTTTTTTGGACAAACAAGGCTCTAGTTCTGACGTGGATTGTGACTAGGTATTGGTCAATGATTAGAGATTAATAATCACAATCTGAGCAAGCGGCAGGATTAAAGCTGGGATTAGAGTTAGATTTAGGATTATGTCTAAGCTAGAACTTGGATTAAGGGCTATGATTATGGTTACTTTTCTGGGTTGAACTAGGTTTATGTTTCGAGTTATATTTTAATTTTATATGTTGTTAATAATACAACAAAGCATTTAAAATTAGAGCGTTTAGTAAAGCTTTTAGCAGAAAAAAATCACAACAAAACATACATTTTTAGTTGTATTCTCAAATCAATATCTAGTAATATCAGGGTAGGCCTACAACGTATGTACTTCAATAGCTTTTTGCTTTCACATCTAAATCTGCTAGGCAATGAGAATTATTTTTCAGCAATTCATAGCAGAATGTGACGTCGTGGCCTAGCGGTAGAGCGCTAGACTGCTAACCTGAAAGTCTAGAGCTCAAACGCGGGTTCAGTTCAATAGAACGTCACCGAGTTCACCAGGCTCTGATGGGTACCTAACTCACTTTAGGGGAAGTAAAGGCAGATGGGCATAGTGCTGACCACACTATCCCTTCACTTGCCGTGGTCACAGAAAGAGGTGAACACCTGCTCCATGAACCGTCGGGTTCGAAAAGGGTGCCTTACTTTTACTTAGCTTAATTTATAGCCTGGATGGACTGTTTCAAATATACCTAATCTCTAAACACCAAATCACACCCATTTTAAACTCTACTAATAAATCCCACGTGATAAAACCTATTTTTAAATTATTTTCCCCTCCCCTTTTTCCCAACATTCCAATCGGTTTCCGTTTCACCTTTTAACCCCCATTTTCACACCATTTAATTTCCATCAAGCATTTACGGGAATTTCCCAACGGCTATGCGCACCGCTACGCGAGACGCCCATTTGCGCACCGCTTCTAGTGGAGACCACTTTTAATTTCTCGCTCCGCACTCCGACCCACTTGGAGCCGTTTTGAAAAGTTCGTACTTTTCGCGCCACTTAATCGTTGGGTGACGTCAAGTGGGCCAGGTAATTGTCGTATGGTCAGCCGAACATTCCATTAGTTCTAGTGAACGCCGTTAAATAAAGTAGTGTGAATTATTGCATTAGGCGAAATGTCGGCTACAAGATTGCACTTGTATTTTGTCGATAATGGAAGAAAACATTTATTTAAAAAAATTAGGTACGAGGTGCTCGTTAAGTTTAAATATAAATAAATTAATCTGCTGCTTCCACAGTGTAGTTCAGACTATAAATGGATACAATAAATCAAAAATCATTTTCGATTAAGGTTGTAAGAGAAAAAATAGCCATAAAATGTAAAAATATAATTTTTTTTAATAAATTAAAATAAACTGTCTAGTAAGAAAAAAAAATGTTTTTATACATAAATAAACCGGGAGTGATCTCCCCTAAACTTTCTCGAATATTCTTATATAAAACAACAGGGGATGGGAACTCGGGCTATAGACATGATTTTTAATCCATTTTAAATTCTTAAAGTTTTAAAAATAGAATAAAATCTCGTAGACAAATTAATTGCACACCAAGTGAACGCCAAATAAAAAAGCGCATAATAGTACGCAATATTATTAGTACTTTAAAAATTTACATTAGTTTTTTGAGAAATCGGAAGTAGCGTAAATTACTACTTCCGGTCAACGGAAATTACTCAAAATTTAACAGAAGGTAGAGAATTAGATCTTTTACTTACATGTGAAATTTCATTTATCTATCTGAAATAGTACTCAAGTTATAGGCTTTTGAAAAATTCAAAGTAGAAAAAGTACCACTTCCGGTTGTCGGAAATCGCTCAAAAGTTGATACGGATCTACGATTTTGATATAATACTTATATATGAAATTTCATCAACCTAGCTGTAACGGTACTCAAGTTATCGTGTTTACACACAGACACACAGACACACAGACACACAGACACACAGACACACAGACACACACACAGACATACGGACAAGATTGCAAAATTATGTTTTTCCGTATCAGTGAGGTGTAAAACGTCGAGATTTGTAAAAATCTCGATTTTTTTTTTTGCACGATTACAATACTTTCTCTATACTACGTATATACGAGAAAGTAAAAAAGTGTACATTGTTTTTCTTCTATGCTTTATATTTTGTATTAATAGCATTATTCTTAAGCTCTCTTTAAATATTGAGCTATTTATATTAATGATTGTGAGAACAAATGTACATTTTTAGGAAGAATATAATTATTTACAAAAATAAATGAATATATTGAAATTATTAAAAGATCGCTAAAATATCTCATCGTCGAAACATTCCAAATAAAGAAAAGTCAAATATTTTACTGTTTTTATTTTTCTGGAATTTTTATTATCTCTGTTAGCAATAGTGGAGGTAAAAATAAAGTACAGGCAGATTAATGAATTTAATTTTAATTGACCATATATATTGATTAAGGGACGGCTTGGCTGAAATGGAAAAATAGCAAAATTTAACAAAATGAAACTTCACCCCGATAAAACCAAGTCCATGATTATTACAACTCTTCAGAAACGCCTACCTTCCACCTCATTACGCATTACTATAGACAATACAAACATTGAACAGGTTGACAGTTACAAATGCCTAGGATTGGTTATAGATCACAACCTCACTTGGTCCGGTCATATTTATCGTTTAAAACTGCCCCTATTAAAGTCAACTTTTCAACAAGCAAGGATAAAGAACCTTATGGACTATAGGAGCAGGCTGGTTTTTTATGAAGCTTTTATTCAATCTAGGTTGGATTATGCTTCTGTAGTGTGGAGCGGCAGCTTTATAACAAAGCAGCGTCCTCTACTATCACTACAAAAAAGGGCTATAAAACTGGTTACTGGCTTGTCTAGTAGCATTGATTCTTTTATTACAACTAATATACTTCCATTAAATAAAAAGATTATATATACTAAAGCAATTTTTTAATATAAAATATTCCACAAAACAGCCCCCCTCTTACTTATCAGACCTATTTTCTTTTACCATAAAATTAATTTACCGATCCCATAAACAACTTTTTTTCAAAAACATAGCTTCGCCTACTCTGGTTCTAATATAACAAAATAAAACTATCTAGATCTGAAAATATATTCAAATCTAAACTAAAACAACAATTATTTAATGACCTCTCTAACTGACTCATTGAATCATTTCTCATTCATCTATTATATTCTTATTTTATCTCATCTTGTATTATAAATATGTTATGTTATTTCCTTATTCCACATTTTTGTGCTATGTTACTGCTATGTCGTTACTATGCTATTGCTTTTTTATATTCTGTTATTAAATTGTTGTTTTTATTTGTTATTTTAAAACAGCCAATGTAAAAAAAAAAGGCCTCCGTGCCTACAATTGTTACCGTAATTGAATAAATTGAAATTAAATTGAATAAATTGAGTGGTAGAGCGATCGGCTGCTAGTCCGAAGGTCTTGAGTTCGAATCTCGGTACGGACTTGTGTCTGTAAGACGTCCCCTAAGTCCACCCAACTCTGATGGGTACATGGCCAGCATTGGAAAAAGTAAAGAGGCTAGGCATACTGTTGTCAACACTATCTCTTCATATGCGGAGGTCAAGAAAGATAAACTCTACTTCACCTGCCCTATTTCTCAAAAGAGGAATCTTTAGTTTATTTTTATTTAAAAAAAAAAACTACTTTTAAAAAACAAATCCCATATTAATATTGAAATTTTCGGGGGTGGGGGGAAGGGGCATACCAAAATTTCCTAGGGGGAGAACAGACACTGTTAAAAGTATATATTTTCTATAAAAATTCCATTTCGTTCGGGGAGAGGGTGGATGTAAACTTTCTTCTGAACGAGGGGGGGGGGGGCGAAGAAATGCCTGGAAAAAAACTGTTTCTGTTCGCGTCGTAACAAACACGCGAATGAGATAGGTATACTGTATATAAAAGAAACAAATAAAATTAAACACATCGAACATGCTTCATTAGCTACGTTATGACAATACGACATCTAAAACCATACAGACACTTGATTGTGTAATGCTGATTATCAATCAAAGATAATCATCCAAGTTATTCTAAGCATAATTTTGTTTTGTCGTTTTGCAACACGTTTTTAAAAAAAATGTACGTTAATAGCTAGCAGAAAAAATATATTTGAGAAACCTCATTTCATTTATAGAAGGCGAAATCGAAAAAAAAATGTATGTTTTTTTTTTGTTACAGGAATTATTTTTAGAATAAAATACAATATCTAAATTAATAAGAGAAAAATAATTATTAACTGCAGGAGACTTTAGTTATATAGATCAAAGAAAGGGGAGGGGCGAGGGGCATCACGTGAACAATAGGAATTATCATAAATTAAGTAACAAAGCGGACGGTTTAAACAAAAAAAAATGCAACAGAGTAGTCGATTAGCGCTTTTGAAATATTAGACAAAGCAATCAAGCGAGTTTCTAATTACACCACTAATTATCCAGTGAATTAGAGGGTGACCACCCCAGAAATGAATCCCTAGGGTGTCCATTTGATCCACTTTATCCTGTTGCCTCCCCCCCCCCACCCTCCTATTCCCTCTCATAGGATATCAGGGGAATCGGGATGTTCTTTGTGACGATAGACTCCAATGGGACTTGAATTGACATGAGATTTTATTAAAAAATGTTAATATTGATAAGAGTGTAATTGGTAATTACACTTGTGAAATATTTTTTTTCATAATTACAGAACAGAACAACAATGGTATCACGTGTTACCCTGCTCGGCTGACCTTTATGTTTATGAAAGTGCAGAGGCAGAAATAGATAATCCTAACTGTAAATAGCGTAGCCTGTAGCGAAAGTACATTCTATTCTCCGTTTGTGTACTTTACGTTGTATAATTGTAATAAGTGCAATTCCTTTTCAGACCTGAAGGCCCGTATGAAATGTGAGGCAACGTTTGTTTCCTTGACCATGGCAAATGGAAAGTTCAAGGCCTAGACAATGGTGTTTCTTCGATCTGTATGAGGATCAACAGAGGTGATTGGACGTAGGCACCCATCAGATATGGGTGGACGTAGGCACCCATCAGATATGGGTGGACGTAGGCAACCATGAGATATGGGTGGACGTATGCAACCATGAGATATGGGTGGACGTAGGCAACATCAGAAATGGGTGGACGTAGGCAACCATGATATATGGGTGGACGTAGGCAACCAAGAGATATTGGTGGGTGTAGGCAACCATGAGATATGCGTGGACGTAGGCAACCATCAGATATGGGTGGACGTAGGCAACCATCAGATATGGGTGGACGTAGGCAACCATGAGATATGGGTGGACGTAGGCAACCATGAGATATGGGTGGACGTAGGCAACCATGATATATGGGTGGACGTAGGCAACCAAGAGATATTGGTGGGTGTAGGCAACCATGAGATATGCGTGGACGTAGGCAACCATCAGATATGGGTGGACGTAGGCAACCATCAGATATGGGTGGACGTAGGCAACCATGAGATATGGGTGGACGTAGGCAACCATTAGATATCGGTGGACGCAGACAACCATGAGATATGGGTGGACGCAGGCACCCATTATAGGTTCGTGGATGCGTCCATCAGATGTTGGTTGACGTAGGCACCCATCAGGTCTTGCTGGAAGCGTCCATAAGATCTGGGTGGACGCAGGCACCCATCAGAGGCGGGTTGAAGGAGGCACCCATTAGGAGTGGATGGACGTAGGTACCCATCAGATCTTGGTGGAAGCATCCATTAGATCTGAGTGGACTTAGGCGCCCATCAGAGGTGGATTGACGTAGGCACCTATTAGATCTGATTGTAGGCGTCCATCAGTTCATGGTGGATACATCCATCTGATGTGGGTGGAGTTGTCAATTAGATGAAGGTAGAAACACCCCATTCCTTGATGGCTATGACGTGCTTACTCAAAATAGTAAAAACGAACGTGAAAAAAAAAATGCTTTTTTTTTAATAAAAAATATCCAAGTACGACCGAACGAAGCCAGGAATCCTAAAAAAACAACATAAAACAACGAAAAGCAATCTTATTGAACAAAATTTCGTCGTTGCTAAAAAGAGAATTTTAATCGACGCCGTAATGAATATCTTTTTGTTCGCGCAATTATTTTTTTTTTATGTTTACACAATTTGTCTCTTTTCGTCTCATTGAATTCTGGGTTGTTTATTTTACACAAAATAGCGATCTGGATCCAAACACGACTACAAAAAAAAAAAAAAAAAAAAAAAAAAAAAAAAAAAAATTAAAGTCTGCCAAAAATAAAGTCTGCCAAAAATAAAGTCTGCCAATGTCCTAAAGTTTAACCTGGTCACCTAGAACATTCTCCTTGTTCATTACGTTCCACAAATTTACCGCGAACTCCGAGGTTCGTTTGTGGACCTTTAGGAAACCCGGGGCCCCCAACGGAGGGACCCGGAAAGCCCTAATTTCTACCCGCGAGTGGAATAGATGAGATGAACTCCCATGTTAGATTACGTGGACTCCAGCGCAAGTGGTCAAGTCTAAATCCAACCCTGATGCTAATAGAAAAAAAAAGTCAATATGAAGAGGAAAATAAAAGGGAGTTAACTTATGTAATTGTAAAGGGGACAAAACACAGTTCTAAAAAAGGGGGTTAACTGCGGATTTAGCAGGCTTCAACGTATTTCAAGCAAACAATTACTGACTTTATGAAATGATGTTGGTAGTAACATCGAGACTTTTGTCGTACAACTATAGAAAGCGTATATATTTTTGTAATTGCACAAACTAATATAAAATATAAAGAAAATAGAACGGCCATCGAGGATTTTTAGAAAAAGCCAATTTCAATTTTTATTTATTTTTACCCGGTTTACGTGATCTTTATCAGCCCAACAATATCGGGTGGATATTTTTATAACCTGCCCTTCTCAACAATTCCCTGGATTAGCTATGTCGTTCAGGTTTCACCAAACTTTTATGAACTTTTACCTAATTTTCTCAACAAAAAAAAAAGATGCTCTTCTAAAATGTCAATCTATTTAGAATTTACGATAAAAAACAAAACCTGTTTTGTATTTAGCAATGTTATTTTGTTAATTTGAATCAAATTTGCAAAGAAAGGTGTCCGTTATTTAGCAATTTAGCAAAGTTAATTTTATCGCATTTCACAAAAAATAAAATTTTAAAATAAACGGCGTTTGATATTTCGCAATGTTACTTGTATCTTCCAAGAAACAAGCTACGTATTCATCAATGGTGAACGAGGTGCAGGGAAAAAACGTTCAAAGCTTTGTTAATTTACATAGTTACTAAAGCGTAGAAACTCAACAAAGATTTTCTTGACTTAATATTTTAACATGAAATAGCAATCGTCGAGTTCTGCATCATTCAAAAGCAGGACTCTTGAATAAAGGAAATTAAATATCCCTTGTACCGAATTGGAGTAGAACCCAACTCATCAGCACGGCAGGACTGGGTTTTACCGATAAACCAGGTAAAACAGCACCTTGATCCAGAGGCGCAGCAATGGGGGGCAGGAGGGAACATATGTCCCCGGGCGCCGACCTTAAGGGGCACCAAAATGGGTTGTAAAAACAAATTTAATGTCATTTTAGCTGCATTTTTGCAGTTTGAGGGGGGGGGGGGGGGCAAATCGAAAGTTGGAGGGGGGGGGGGTGCAAATTCAAAATTTGCTCCCGAGGGGGGCGCCAAATTGAAAGTTTGTCCCCGGGCGCCGGGAAGGGTCGCTACGCCTCTGCCTCTATCTACTAAATTTAAATCTGAGTAAGCCACTTTACACTATAGAGCCAATGTGACTTAATTTTTTCCCCTAATGTATTTGTCATGAGATATAGTTCTAATGTATATTTTTCAATTCAACAAAACACCTTTTCATATGGCTTTAGAAAAATGACAAAATTATACAATTATGTAATCCATAATGACGTCACACTTCTTCTTGACGAATTTGACAACTCCCTCCCCATCGTCATACTTAAATAACTAGATACCCACTCCTAAAAACACGTCACGGAGTATATTAGTCCATTACAATTAATTACAATTTACTTTTACAGTTTTCTAAAACACGAAATAACTGCTAAAAATCAGTGTCTAGATTTACCTCGTTTTTTTTAATGCAAAAGTGTGACATCATACTACCTGAACTACACCCCAACCTGCTTTCTTCTCTTAGTGTCACAAAATTATGAAACCCTCCTCCCCCTTAGTTGTGTGACGTCATTTATAGACGACCACTGTGAGACATATATATTGATAAAGGAAAACGAATTAACCAAGGGTTCTTTTAAACTGAGGAGTACGTTAACTTAGATACACAATGATGTGTACACTGTTTACATCCAGTCCCCCGTGTGAAGGCAGAATATGCGTTTCTAGCAGTCAATCTGTATTGATCCCCATCACCTTGCCCTGTTAGCCCACCCTGGTAGTCCGAACTCTTTGCTATGACAGACACGTTAGGAAACCGTTGACAAGGCTGGCAGGCATCAAATCTGCCGGCCCAAAATGAATGACCCATGGGTTGACGTACGGCCGTTGCCGGACTGATGTACGGCCTGTTGCCAGACTGATGCACGGCCTTTTGCCGGATCGACGTACAGCCCGTTGCCGGACTGACGCACTGCTTTTTTGCCGGACACGTACGGCTCGTCTTAGAAGAGAAATGGCAACCGTTGACATTCAGGGGCCTGGGCCGTTTGATTGATGCCGGATGCCGGGAATATAGGCAAATTAGAAGTTTTTTTTTAACACGGGGGTGTGGAGAGATCAGGTCGCGGATTATTTGAATTAGCGGGCGTGGGGAGTGATGAATAACACGGAGGGTTAAAATGGATATGTGGAGTGTGACAGGAGAGGATGGGAGGGTTGATGTGTTGGAGGCCAAAGAGTCGGGGCGAATGTCTTGTAAGTTTATCGTCCAAAAAAAGGGATGACAGCTTTTTGTATACACAAATATGTTTTTGATTTTGATGTATTACATATATTGTGGGGTTGCGATGTATGGGTCGTAGGTTGGTTATAGGGCTTGTAAGTAGGTCACAACTTCTCGTTCTCGTACTATGCAGCTAGTAGATTTCGAGACCGTAGACTTACAAGCCCTATAGCGAGTTCTTCTTCTTCTTCTTCTTCGTTCTTAATTATTAGTGTTGAAGGGGATCGAGATTTATCTGCCAGTGGGTTTGAACTCGAGACTTTGTTCGAATTTTTGCCGACTCGGCCACGCCTCCAACACAATTAAGCGTTACGTGTCAACTGGTTATGCGCCATTGAGGCCATTGACTCCGATTTCAGCCTGCTTTTCTTTTTGGATTTGCTTCCATAGTCTTTGTCCAACCAAGAACAAACTACAAGGCAGCAGTTGTTTTAATTTTGGAGTTGTCTCTCCTAGAAGAGTGGCTGTCCCCAGCTAACGAGCCTCATCTGCCCGAGGGTTCGAACTCGAGACTTTTCAGTTTAGCAACCATGAGCTTTACCGACTCGACCACCCCTTATAGCGAGTTCAATCCATAGGTCGCGGGTTGGTCATAGCGTGTTTAGCCTGTTTAAAGCTTTGAAAACACAGTTGCCAGTAGTCTCTCTAAAATACAAGCTCACAAGTCAATATCTCGAAGAACTGATGTACCAGGAGCTGTTTTGATCTGTCAGCTATCTTGACAATGTCTTATTGACCAACTCTTCAGACAGACCAGCTGTCTGATTGTCCGCTCGGGATATTAATACCTTACTGTCCAAACGTCTGCCATTTCAACTTTATGACATTCCAATTGTCTGACATTCAAATATCTGACATTCCAACTATCTGACCGTCCAACTTTCTGACATTCCAATTGCCTGATACTCCAACTATCTGACCGTCCAACTATCTGACCGTCCAACTTTCTGACATTCCAATTGCCTGATACTCCAACTATCTGACCGTCCAACTATCTGACCGTCCAACTTTCTGACATTCCAATTGCCTGATACTCCAACTATCTGACCGTCCAACTATCTGACCGTCCAACTTTCTGACATTCCAATTGCCTGATACTCCAACTATCTGACCGTCCAACTATCTGACCGTCCAACTTTCTGACATTCCAATTGCCTAATACTCCAACTATCTGACCGTCCAACTATCTGACCGTCCAACTTTCTGACATTCCAATTGCCTGATACTCCAACTATCTGACCGTCCAACTATCTGACCGTCCAACTTTCTGACATTCCAATTGCCTGATACTCCAACTATCTGACCGTCCAACTATCTGACCGTCCAACTTTCTGACATTCCAATTGCCTAATACTCCAACTATCTGACCGTCCAACTATCTGACCGTCCAACTTTCTGACATTCCAATTGCCTGATACTCCAACTATCTGACCGTCCAACTATCTGACCGTCCAACTTTCTGACATTCCAATTGTCTGATACTCCAATATCCAATAGTGCCTAAAACACATACGTTCACTCATGTTTACAATTCAACCAATACCTTGACTTATCGTGCTCTCTGATTCAGTTACAATACAGACCGACGTTATCAGATATATCCTTGCTCTGCTGTAATAATGGGATACAATTAACAAACTTTATCTAAGCGAATTTTATTTCTTATTGAGTTCAATGTCGTTGAGCTATTGTATTTATTAAACCCAACTCACGCCAAACCAAAAACTTCAAGTGTTGATGATTAAAGGCAGCGGCGTCACTAGGACGGGTGCCACAGGCGTCTCTAGGACGGGTGCCACACGGACATTCGGGGACTCACAGCCCATTACTGGCAATTATTTAGCATTTTCACTTTGGTGTCAACACTTCTAACTTTAATTAGCCTGATAAGAACACGGTACTTTTTAAATTAAATAATTTAATAGGGGGACACCCCGTAAATGGTGTTACCTAGTGCGGCCGCACCCCTCCCTCCCACTTGTGACGCAACTGGTTAAACGTTCCCTAATAAAGGTATAGAGGGAAACGCAACGAACTGTAATTTATGTTAGGTTTAGCGGTAGGGTTAAAGAAAATAGGCTTACTTTTTGAAAACACGTCGGCTATATGACAATGACCCAGATAACGAAAATTTTTATCCAATACAAAAACCGGAAGGTACAGAAAAACTAAGTTTTATTTAAATTTTTTTTTTTAGATCAGTCAAAAACATCCCAATATTCGGTCCTTGACCGGTCCTACGATGGGCGGGGCAGTGAGTTACACGGCCCCTAAGACAAACCGGTTCATCGTCTGCCGGTTGGTTTCACGTGAGTCTTGAGATCTCTTCCGTCTGGTCCCAATCAACTAAATGGCTTAGTACTTCTGCTGAGATGGATGAAGGGTCGGCGACGTCTGCTATGGGAGGCTTTTCACAGTCGAGTACATTTCGCTTGTAGGGTGCCGTTAGTCGGAACTGGGACGGTGGGGTGGGGGGGGGGGGGGTTGGAGAATTAGGCGTAGCTAGTACAGAACCATTTGGTTGGAATAGGAAAAGGGTTGAGGGAGGGAGGTGGGTGGGAGGGTTAGGAGAAGCTACATTCCCTTTTGATTGGAATAGAAGCGGGGAGTGGGAAGGCGGGATGAGGGACACGGAATAAGGACAAACTATTACAGTCCCAATTGGTTGGAATAGGGGCAGGGGTGGTGAGAGGGTGGGGGAGGGGAGGGTAAGCAGAAACTAGTACACTCGTTGGAATGGGGGCGAGTTGGGGGTAGGAGTGTGGGGTTCATACTGAGAAATTAGCAGGTTTACGGGGCAGAGCCGGCGTTAGGGGTACGCGGGGCCTATGGCCAACCATCCGCGCGGGGCCTTATATTGTTTTCATTGGCGTATAATTAAATAAAACATGTACAGTGAGGCGTTTTTTTTCTTCTCAACGCGAATTAATATTTATAACGATATATATGGTATTTTTAAGCTGTTTATCAATGTCGTATTAACATTAAGACACTGATTAACAAATAATTTGTTTACTTAGAAGTGCTTTTGAAATGTTGCTTGTTTCTGTTAAGGCTTTTTGTTTGAAAAGTAAAAAATAAAACAGATATAAGTTTGAGACACGCATTAAAGAGACGATGAACGTCAGCTTCAAACCTGATTTTTTTACATTAATGTTTATTTATGAAAATCTTACCAGTACGTTCACAAACGAAGATCTACTTTTCTTGCCTTTCGTGAGGAAAATTCCATGATTATATCATCATAGTCCAAACTGGAGGGTATGTCTTTTTCTATTGACAGAATCGACAGGCCGCAGAGCCTGTCTTGGGACATCGTTGATCTCAAATAGTTCTTGATCAGCTTCAGTTTGGAGAAACTTCTTTCGGCGCTTGTCACTGTGACTGGAACTGTTAGCAAGATTCTGTAGGCGATCGCCGTATTGGGAAAGGAATCCCGAATACTCCAAATGTACTGAAGGCACTGTTTGGCTGACTTAATACCTTCGGGCACTTGGAAGCAACGTTAAATCGGTCCACAGTGGCAGGTGATAATATCGATATTTTCTCAATTTATCGAGTGTTAACAGGGGCATTCAAAGTGTGTGGAAGCCATGGAAAATAGCAAAACATTGATAGAATTCGGAATAAGCTCGAATCGTGAAAAACACTATTTACAGCTATAGATATCCAAATGAAATGACTCTCAAATGTAATCACGGACGCTCAGTAAGGTGGAACACTGGGGGGGGGGGGGGGGGGGGGGTGACAGTTGGTTAGGTGAGGTGAAGCCCGTGAAGGATAACTGTACATTTAAATCTATGGGATGCCAAACCCTAAAAAAAAAATCAGTTCGGGTACTACGTTACTGGATCTCTGACCGCAGCCATTCAAGAGAAGGTGCGTGTTTATAGAGCGTCCGCGTATTACATTACAGGTTAGGACCGCGTTCTCACAAGAGAAGGTTAGGTTAAGACAGCGTTCTCACAAGAGAAGGTCCGTGTCTATAATTAGAAAGTGAACCATGTGACAGCCAGCTTCATGTTATTAATGAGTTTCGCGATGGCATGCTCGGACTGCCGGTAATTTAGACGTTTTAGAAATCAGGAGAACTTTACCTTAAAACAGTCTCGGCCCGGTGTATCAAACAGTATAGACTTTATAATTCGTTTAGTGTGCCTACACTATTTTAAAACAAGAATCACTATGGCCTTAACTATTATACTGAACGAGCCGGCCCGCGGCATAACATACGCCGCTATTTAGTTGTTGTTTTTTCTACTTTTCAGTAATTCATAATTTGTGAATTCGACAGTACCAACGCTGACACTGAAAATATTTCTTTAAAACACTATAAGTAGCTCGTTAAGGACCATAACCCCCCCCTTCCTCCCCCCCCACCCCCCCCCACCCCCACGTTTAAAATCGTTTCAAACTAAATTATCTGCCCCTAATAGCCGTCACTAAACCCAACTCCACGAAGGTAAACATAGCGTGAACCACAGCTCACTAAGATCATGTAGGGGTGGGGATGTTAGGGAGCGCGCTTGCAGCTTGTTTTCTAACGGCTCGAAGAAGAGAATTATATATATAGAAGATATCCCTACACAGAGGCGTAGCGAGGGGGGGCGGGGGGGGGGGGGGTGCGGATCGCACCGGGTGACACCATTTAGGGGGTGACACCAAGGCAAAAAAATAGCAAACTATATAGAGAAAAACTTGAGGGGGTGCAAATCGAAAGTTTGAGGTGGAAGGGGGGGGGGGGTGCAAATCGAAAGTTTGAGGAGGGGGGGTGCAAATCGGAAATTTGAAAGTTTTTTCCCGGGATTTCCGGGTCATGTCCCCATCCGCTCTCCCCCCCCCCCCCCCCTCCTCCTCTGCAAGCCATCATCAGGTCACTGACTGTTTACTACAGACACCCCCGCCTGCTCACTAAAAAAAAAACGTCTTCAACGGTCCGCAAACAATAGGGTATCTTTTTACGTTTTTCCTGATTTTTACCTCCCATGTCAGGTCGGGGGCTAATTCGCGACCGCCATCTCCAGTCACCTCAGGACAATAGCGAGTCGACCGTGTCAGCGATGTGTGACACTAATGTCTTTCTTTAGAATAACGGTCTGTCCCAGTCCATGTAGAGGATAACTCACTAACATCAGCCGTGGCCTCAGTTTTAACATCCAACAATTTCGGCCATTTAGTTGGGTTTTTTTTTAAATTTAATTCAGCAAAGATTATTTAAGTTTACAAACTAATTCAGGCAACAATGGCGTTGCTGAAGCGCGGGGCCCCTTCAAGCGCGGGGCCTGGGGCGACCGCCCCGTTTGCCACCCCCTAACGCCGGCTCTGTTACGGGGGTTGGTCTGAGATGGGACAGGGGTAAAGGTGTGAGGGTTGATACAGATAAACCAGCAGACCTACCGTCTCACCAGTTTGATATGGGGTGGGGGGGGGGGGTGGGGGGGGGGGGGGGTAGAAAAGAGGATAGAGAGCCGACTAGATTTCTTTTACCTGCATTAAAGGCACAAAAACAAAAGACTGGTAGCGCACCTCGTCTTACCAATTAAACAGGTATTAAATAATTATACACAAGCTTTTAAAACTTTAGATGCGCAAAAAAATTTAAATATATGAGCATCTTTTTAGCTTTTACTATAATAGCGCTAGTCGCAGAATAAAATATCTTCTCATGTACTTTACTTTATCGTGTCTAGATATTGTGAAAATAGCAGTAAGTCGATACCTATGTTTTAAAAATAGAATTAGTAATACATTTTTTTTCCGAAGCCGACAATGTATACCTCTTACGATTACAAAAAACTAGCTTTGTATTTTGATAGAATTCATCTCATATTGCTATCAGTGTGTCTTCCAGACTTTTTTCTCCGGGGGGGGGGGGGGGCACTTGAAATTTTCGGCGGGGGGGGGGGGGGCGGTAGACTTTCTTCGGGGGGGGGGGGGGGGGGCGGACACTGTTAAAAGTATATATTTTCTATATAAATTATATACATTTCATTTCATTCGGGGGGGGGGGGGGCGGTAGAAGAAACTCTGATTGCTATATAACTCTACGTCTTTTTTTTCCACTTATTATAACCCATCGCTGTAAACATTATAAAACAACTCGGGAGAAAATAAAACAACTAAATCTATGGTTCTAAACCTGACGTCAGGGGTTCGGTAAGTCAGTCTCAAGGGTTTGGCGGTGGTTAAGACACATATGATCGGATTTATCAGTTCAGACAACAGAGCTAGTAGGTAGTGTACGGTGTATGCGCATATTAATTCGGTGGGGTTCGGCATCTCAAATATGGTTGAAGAACCACTGAGCTGAATGAATTTTATTAAGTCAAACATGACGACAATAATCTACTGCTAAGCTTAATTAAAATATTGACCGAAAATAGATTTTCTAACTTTATTATTTGTCATACAAGAAGCACGGCGGAGGTAACAATATCTTGTTGCCCATTTTACATCGTCAAAAACTACCAACTAAATTCTATCTAATTAAAAAAATAAAATAACCACAGTTTTAAAAAAGTTGCATCGACCGGGAATCGAACCCGGGTCACCCGCGTGGCAGGCGAGTATTCTACCACTAGACCACCGATGCCCATGAACGGGATGTATGCTCAAAGTATGTCATACAACAGCTGGCTACACTGCAAACTAGGCCACGCTACATGCTACATCGCTAGATAAAGTATTGCTTTTCGTCAGGAAAATTGTTGATCTTGGTTTTCGTTCTCGGTGCGCAAATCGTCCCTGTTGACTTCCCACAGTAACTGTTTCCTCTTTCGTTATCTGTTGTATTCTCATCTAAACAAGAATAAATGCAACGCTTATCCCAGCAGATGGGTGAATTTGTTCCGTGGATTTAGATCTGAATATGTTTTTATAAAGTAGGAAGATGGCGTTCAAATTCTATGTACATTAGTGATAACATTAGCATCATAGTAAATCTATATTATTTAGGCCAGTTATGCAAATTTTACATTTACTTTAGGAACACTAACTAGCAGTGTTTCTTCTAGACATTTTTCTCCGGGGGGGGGGGGGGCACTTGATATTTCCGGAGAGGATGGGGGATAGGGCGGACGAAATTTTCCGGGGGGGGGGGGTATACTGTTAAAAGTTTATTTTTTTATAGTAATTCCATCTCGTTCGGTAGAAGAGGGGGGGGGGGGGGGGGGGGGAGGGGGCTCCAAAGAGATGCCTGAAAGAAACTCTGCTAATTAGGCCTATAATCGTTGGAACATCAAACGGCTAAAACAGTATATAGGTCTATAATGTAAAATATCGAGACTTTTTGAACCTCTCCCTAACAATGGTTGACGCCCTCTCCCCCACTGTACAGTTGACGCCCTCTCCCCCACTGTACAATTGACGCCCTCTCCCCCACTGTACAATTGACGCCCTCTCCCCCACTGTATAGTTGACGCCCTCTCCCCCCACTATGAAGTTGACGCCCCCCCCCCCACTATATAGTTGACCCCCCCCCCCCCCTCCCCCCACTATATAGTTGACGCCTTCTCTCCCACGGTGTTGTCGACGCCTTCTCTGAGCTCACCATAAGGATCACTGAGTACACTTCACAGAAGACATTGCGCAATACATAACGCCGGGGTTGAGAGGGGTGATGGAGTAACGTTATTTTATTTTTAAATTTTATTTTCAAGATCATCATCAAAGCTGTGTCCTTAAGATTGCGTAAAAAACCGTATTAGATAAAAAATTTGTTTAAAAATATTACTATTTTTTTCTGTGCTTTTTCACCCAATATTACAAACTAAATTATTGCTTTAAAATATTTTCTATTTCACCAGAAAGACCGTGTTTTAAAAATCCAATCAAGAACATTCTATTCATATCGTTGCTTTCTTTCAGGTACAAAGCAATTAGGGCTATACATATTTAGTTTCTCTTTCTTTAATAAAACCTTGCACAAATATTGATCAGGAACCATTTCTAATCCTATATATTCTTTTCAGTGCAACAAAGCAACCCACTTTTTCCTTTGAGCTTTCATGCTTATTACTTTCACAGTATATGATCTAAATTCAAAATCAATAAACTGTTTTAATTTTTATAAGTTTCAATTCAGATTTAGTTTATATATATATATACTATATATACATACACACACACACACACACATATATATATATATATATCTATATCTATATATATATCTATCTATCTATCTATCTATCTATCTATCTATCTATCTATCTATCTATATATATATATATATATATATATATATATATATATATATATATATTTATATATATATATATATATATATATATATATATATATATATATATATATATATATATATAAACTTAATCTGAATTAAAACTAACTGTAAAAAATCGTGTTAAAATTAATATTTGAAGTGTTTCTGTATTTTTTGTACTAGACTGCCATCAACACAAACACTCACAAGTCTACACATCAACTCACCACGAGCTGCGAAATACAAAACAACACATCAACACGTACTAGTTAACCCTATATTGCATACTGTAGCCATATGGCAACGTACCATTTTGAACAACCACAAATGTTTAATTTTACAGATACACATTAACTATAGTGTTTCATCCCTTTCTTATAATCTCCCTTACAAAATAAATGCGAACTCTTTTTAGCAGAAACATTTTTGTTCCATTTCCGATTTCATTTTCGTGAGAATGTGGGCCAGCTTATCAACATGAAGGTTGGTATTTTTTTTATAATTTTTTTTTCATAAAGTACTTCTTACTTCACTATAAAAAAATATAATGATAATTCAAAACTATTCTAAATTGTGTATATTCTATCATATGTATCATGTAATATGATTTACATACTTATTTAGATCGAAAATGGTTTGTTGCCATATGGCATCATATTGCAACAGAGGTTACTTTCAGGCTCTGTAGCCAAATGGCGACAATAAATCTATTTTTTGTTTTTTTAAAGATTTTTCAATGTATTTAGTTATATTCAAAGAAGATAATAATGCTCCTATTACCAATTACTTCCTAAGTTCTTTTGTTGAGAGGATGTCACAGAAAGAAAATTTATTTACTAAATTTATCCGCCTACTAATAATAAGCATATTTACTAGGATTAGTACAACTACTAAATTGTATTTTGTAACTAAATAGATCTAACTATTTTAGCACATATATCACTATAAAATATATATATATAAACTGTTATTGGCAAATGCAATATATTATTTAGTCAAGAACATTACTGATTTAGAATAGTAGTAGTATTACTTATATAAACTTTACAATATATTTTATCGGCTAATAAAATTTATAATATATAATCCTAGCTTATATGATTTAGTTTTTAATTTTATAATTATTTTTTCAGTAGCTGCTAGTTACTGATACAAATGGATTCTAGAGAATTTTATTAGAGTAACATGAAAAGAAAAGTTAGAAGCATCATCAAACAGATGACCAGGAAACACTTCAGATACATTTCAAAATCATGACGGTTAGTTACAAATAGATTTAGGAGCTCTGTAATCATAAAAAAATGTTTACAAGATAGTAATCAATGACACTATCTATTGATAATGTATTTATTGATTGGGCACACGGCATGTCAAGATATCTAGCCTGAATTACCAATATAATTAATTATACCTTAGGGTTTATTTAGCGTAGAAATGTTATTGACGACACGAGCATATTGGTTTGACTAATTATTGTTAGAAATGTTAACCTTTTCTTATAGGGAAACAAATGTTTGTGTACTATTGACACAGTAAGTTTTATTCCAGTAGCCTACAGTTAAATGGTGGGTAACTTGATATTTTTATTTGTGTTATTCAGGTGAAGAAATATGAAACACGGCACAAGTTCTCTCAGAAGAAACAGAAATGCCACACCAGAAATAAAGTGTCTGACACCACACCATTGTAGGACCAACAAATAAAATCTACAAGTTTTGGACAATTATGAGGATATAAAGATACTAATATAATAATATAATTGGCTCTCTTGTTGTAAAGTGATAGTTGTATGGGAATTGTGTAAATAATTAAATTTTGAAATTCAGTTTTGTAAAAAAATTTTTTTAAAAAGTGCTAGGAACATTTTTGTTAGCCATCATAATATATGTTAGTGTTGTAAATATTTGTACATATTACAGCAGCTAGAATACATGGCTATTATCTGGTAGATATTTTAGTAATCACAATAATGTAAGGGGGTAAAAAGTGTATTGTACCATGCAGTGCGGCTAAAAGAACAACTATCACTGGATAATTTATGTGCTTGTATAATTTTTTTTATAAATCTCTTAGCTACAAGAAACTTACTACAACAAGCAAGTTCAAGAAATACACACTTGTGTCAATCCCATTAGGAAAACTGCTATAGCAACTTATTTTAGCTACAATATTCTCATGTGATAAAAAATAAAGATAAGTTTTACTAAGTTACTCATAATACTTTCCAAATTTACCTAAACAGATAAATAATGGTACTTATTGTGTTAGGTCCAAAATAAGGGTTAGGATTATAATGCAATTAAATAATGTGATCATTGATTTCAATACCAAGCATCCAACACAAGTTTTGGAAGTTTATCTCTTTCTTATGAGTGTAATATATAAATAAATACATTTTTATGTGTTTTAGTAGTATGTGAAAATTACCAATTTGTGTTGAAATGCATATATTATTGATATGTTTAATAAATCTTTAGTTTGTACTGTCCTAGAGCTTGTTTGTCTTTGTTTATACTAAAATTTGTTAGTTTGTTGCCATTTGGCAACTACTGAAATTTTTACCCTTATACGCACCATGTTGCCGCATGGCAACATACCTACAAAAGCAATATCCCATAATTTTTTTTACAAATTATCCATATAGAAGTGATCTATGATCTACCCATAACATAAACAAAGCATAGAAAAATTTTTCCATGTTCAAATAAAAAAGCGTGCAATATAGGGTTAAACACTGGATCAGACTTCCGAGCCATCTCATCTCTAATGGAGTACCCGGCATTATTTGGTCACGATATTTCATTGGATCTTGCTATTGGAAAAATATTAACGATAATAAGCTTATGATTCTCAAAATAAAAATAAAAATATACACACTAATTAATATAAAGGGTTACAAATAAGAAGTAAAATAAAAAATCAAAATAATCAAAGTAAATAACTAAAACAATAACGTTAGAATTAAATAATTTTAAAACACTAGATTTGGTTGTTATTTTTTTGCAAAATAAAAAACATACTAAAACATAATTTAAGAAATCAAAACGAGAAGTGTATGTTAATTTTTATACAAGTAATAACTTCAAACACTGGAAACTGGGAGGGGGGTAACAGCAAATGATAACTTGTGGGCGGTGTATGGAATAAAACAAATAAACGAGTCACTAACGGTGTCAGGCAAAATAAAATTCAGTCTCTTGACACTAGAGAAAAAGAAAAGATCATCCATAAAAAGTCGAATTGAAAAAATGCAGAGGAAAAAAATCGTCAAAAAAAAAAAATGGCAGTAAAAAAAAAAAAAAAACCACAGAAAAAAAATCACAAAAGTTAAGAGGTACAGGAGGTACAAGCAGTAATTGATATGGATACTTTTTTCCTGCATATAAAAGTTGTAGAAAGCTAGGACGAAATCAGCAATACAACATAAAATTTTTCATATAATATATATTTTTGCAATATATATATATATAAATAAATAAATATACATATATATATATATATATATATATATATATATATATATATATATATATATATATATATATATATATATATATATATATATATATATATATATATATATATATATATATATATATAGGATATATGTACAGTTTTTATGAACTATTCGGCTATTTAAAAAAAAATAACTAGATCTATTTCAACACCATGAGATTTAGCTATCAGTTGAAAGTATTAAAGCCATTTCACCGAAGGCCCCAATTACTACAGACCTAATCCACTTTAAATTACGACCAGACCTCCCAACATAACACAACCCGGAGGAGCGTACTGCTAGAGTAGAGGGGGGGGGGAGGTGTGGTCAGGCTACAGACTGTCTGACGCAGCTTAAAGCGCCTGGAGGGGGTTAGGGATTACGTTACTAATCCAGAGATTTTCAAAAGGTTAAAGTTCTCGTGAAAGCTGTAAAAAACAATTTGTTTTTTTTTTACCGCTGGAAATACCTATCCGGGGGTGTGGGTCAGTGAAAGAATGACAGTCAACCGCAGGGGTCAATTTCTTCTCAGAGGCGTAGCGAGGGCGAGGCGGGGCGTGGGGGGGGGGGGGGGGGGTTGCGGACTGCACCGGGTGACATCATTTAGGGGGGGGGGGGGCGGGGTTGACTCCAAGGCAAAACATTGCAGAATGTACAGAAGAATAATTCGTTTTACCAGATCCATTAATGATTAATTAAAGTTAAATCGTCTACAATTGTTACAAGAGGCTTGAGGCGACACCATGACGTAAACGCGCTACATCCAACTATATTATTAACATACTATATGTAACATCGTTACAAT